>NC_056746.1:674636920-674829420 GCF_019279795.1 Protopterus annectens
TTATTTTTGTGGCACAACAGTGCAATGTTAAAAATAATTGTTTTGTTTTTTTTTTGTCTTTCATGCATAAGATCTCTCTATTGCAAGGCATTCAACCCACCTCCAGTTGCCCTATCATCTCCATTCTCACAGATCTGTTTCTGGTGGATTTTAGTGTTTCCTTCATCAAGAGGGTATCCCATGAGGGAGAGCTCCTGCTCTTAGGCAGGCTCTGCTTTTAAGGCTCCTAGCCAGACTAGCAATGACATAGGCTGCCAGAGAAACCATCATCTTTCCATGAGGAGGATTTGTTACTGGTCTAACTCAGCATCCCATGTTATGGCAATACCCTTACTTAGACTTGGCAAGCAATATGAGGACTGTGTCAGCCATAGGGCAGCTCCATCTTACTCTACTTCTTCCACCTCCAAGCCTGGCATCATATCCAACTGCTCCAGGCTCTACCAAAGCCCATTGGATAATGCTTTGGCACATCTATCCAGCCCCGGGATGCCATCTTTCCTGCTAATACAGCAGTCCCCCCAGGCACTAATCAAACTCAGTTTACCTAGGCTGTCATCAGGGCTTTATCTCTCTACACCCCTGGAGTGGCTCATAACATATTTCCTGATGTACATTTTTCATTATTTCTTTGATATCTGCAAATTGACGTGAAAAAGAATTAAAAATAAACTGCTTTGTTCAAATATTAAGCAATGTACCTTAGTTTTAAGGTTATGTACTTACCTAACAGTGATATTAATCAGTCTTTTTTTCACTGAACAAAACACAAATAGCATAACAGGATGATAGGCATTACAAGACAACTGAACCGCAAGGCCATTTTGTCTTGCCAGTACCCACCCCTATGTCTTGCCTCCTTCAAGAAGACCAGGCTAGTCATATCAGGGTGAATTTATAAACACCTATTCAGTTGTCCAGCTCCTTTTTAAAAGCAGACAGTATGTGACACTGCTTAACTTGGTGATGAAGTTTATTTCAGAGAAGGGATAGGCACTGCAGGACAAATTTATTACTTCACGCTGTCTTATTTATTTATTTATTGGAGTAGATTTAGATCTCTGGCCATGCTGTTGGCTGAATTGTTTAATTTATGGAGGTATAAGGGTTTTTGGACTAATGGATCCTTTATAACCCTATAAGCAAGGAACAGACAACCCCTATGGAGTCTATATGATATGAGTATAGAGATAAAGTCCAAGTCTTTCTTGGTAGCTCAGGTCTTTTAATACTATGGTCTATTTTAAGTGCACACTTTATATGTGTCTTTCCATTGCTTGATATGTTTAGTAATATTTAATAAGTTACAGCCCTATGGGGTCTTTATACTCAGTGATGGGCCTAAACAGTGCAGAGTACAAGGAGATGATGAATTCTTTTAATTTGGAAGAAATACTTTTTGCTATGAAATGTGCAATATAAAAATAGTTACTTAACACTGATGCAATGTGATGGTCAATCGTGCATGAGCTATCCACCCATGTACCTCGGTCTCTCACTACCTTTTCATTTTCAAGCGGTATGTTCTGTATACTATAATCTTTGGTGTTTATCAAATGCCACAATTCTGAATGTCTTGGTGTTTAGCTTGAGCCCATTTCTTTGCATAGCAGCTATTGCCAAGTATAAGCTCTTGTTCGAGTGCTTGTATGTCAGAGGGGGATTTGATAATAATTCCCAGATTATAATCATCACCAAACATTGTTAACTAGACAAACTCATTTGATAAATACATATATGAGAAATACTGACTAGCAGAGATCCCAACACAGATCCCAAAGGAAGTGCACTGGTCAGCAGCATGCTTTTAATGTCTAGGGGAAGAATTTTCTGTGTTGTGTGAGTTACTGCTGTTAATGAAGGGGAGAGAGGTGTGCTTTCTTTTCTACTTATTTCTGCTGACCTGTTACTCCATTTAATGGCTAGAGGAAGTATTTGCTGTGCTGCATGGGTTACTGCTGGTGGAGCTGAATCGGAAAGGGGTGTACTTTCTTTTCTACTTATTTTTGCTGACCTGTTAATCCTTTTAATGTCTAGAAGAGGCATTTGTTGTGTTCTGCTTTGCCCTTTTAACCACAGAGAGCTAGCCTAATATTTTAAGTGAGGCAGAGAACTACGTTGGAGAGGGTGGCATGTAATGGCTTCAGCCAATCATAAGGCACTAATTTTCTATATTTTCATCTCAGAGTACTACTGCTGGAGTTGAAAGTGGGAGAAGTGTATTTTCCTTTCTACTTGTTTGCTGTGTTTAAGAGCAAGGGGAAGCTTTTATGTGCTTTTTTTTTAACCACAGGGACGTAGCTTAATATTTTAATGAGGTTGGAATTGAGTTGGGGGCGTGTAGTACCTTTAGTCAATCATAAGGCACTTATTTGCTATATTTTTGACTATATACAAATGGAGCCTCCTTTGCTTTTTGTACATTGAATTTTTATTTTTGGAGGAACCGTTTACTCACACCACTTTCTTTTTATCTGCTGGAATATATATATATATATATATATATATATATATATATATATATATATATATATATATATACACACACACACACACACACACACTCACATATATGCACATATATTTATTATATGCTGTAAGAAGCAGTTATTCACTGATAATTCTTAAAATGGTTTACAGGTTCACTCTTAAGAAAGACTAGTTTCCTCATTGTTAAAATTATGCTGCAAAGGCGGTAATACCTTTAGGCTGAAGTTAAGTACACCATCTGGGCACAGTGTGTTCAGACTGAGAGCCTCTCTTAACCTTTTCTCTTGCTGTCTCTCTGAATGTCACTTACTTCATTCTGTTCCATAACTTCATTATTGGAGTTTCTTATTTCTTACATCTTTTACTAAAAAGTGCCAGGCTGCCAAGTTACTACTTTGAATTGTACTCAGTTTCCAATAATCGCTAATACACATTTTTTCAGAGTTGTGAAATGTGACCAATGCCCAAAATTTGTCTTTACTTGAGAAGTAAACAAAGTTAAAAGTGTTTCACCTGGCAAGGCTATACTTCTGTTACTGCATGCAGAGTAAGCATTAAAACTCTTAAGTATTGACATTACTGGTAAAAGCAGTGTGCTGTCATGTAAATAAAGACTGAGATATAGTGAAATTCTTTACAGCAATGACAGTCTTGATTATTCTATTTTCTAATGGATTTTATTATGAACTGCCATAGGTGAGCTGGCATACTGTCTTATATAAAAGTACCAAATATAGTATTTCACAGGACCCTTTCAGTTGTCACGTGCCATGGCTAAAATACCATGGTGTGAAGTAGATGAAGAGATAGTGACACATTCAACAATGAGCTGCATTAAAATCTATAATGGCGGCACATAATCTATTATGGGCGGCACAGTGGTGAAGCGGTTAACGTTGTCGCCTCACAGCAAGAGGTTCACCGGTTCGATTCTCGGCTGGGGTGCCTTCTGTGTGGAGTTTGCATGTTCTCCCTGTGTTCGCGTGGGTTTCCTCCGCCTCCCACATTCCAAAGACATGCATCTGGAGCATTTCTCCCCGGGCCTCCGCTGAAAACAGGCTCTGAGGAACCTAGTCGGACTTTCCCGGTCAACAAATGATAAATAAATAAAATAAAATAAAAACTATAAAGGTAGAACAGCAGTTTAATGTGCATTTTGCAGCTTAATACTGATTTGTTTCTACCAGAAAACATAATTAAATATATAAGGGTGACCAGTATATGACTTTTTAGATTTAGGTACCAAATTAAGGAGTTCATATGCCTTCACTGTCACACTCTGTCATTTTTGCGTTTACTTGTTTTCAACAAGGTGTGTCATATTTAATTTCTGGTTAATATGTAATATAAAGTAGTGGTTACAATTTTTTCCTGAGTTGACATTACATCAGGAAAAAAGCCTATATTCTGCATCAAATGTATTTATTTATTATTTGTAACAACATAATTAGAATACCACAGTCTGAAGCTGTTAAAGTACCAGGACCAAATTCAGTGCAGAGCTGCATTGAAATCCCCAAGGCCTGAAGAAAAACCTTAGATGCTTTTGATAGCTGAACCTTCTTTTCAGCACTGAAATACCAAAAGGAAAAGCAGGAGTCACAACTGCAAAATATTTAAGGGGTATGAGATACATCCTTTTGTGATGCCAAATGCTGGATTTGATGACTTTACTGTCACAGTCTATTTTGTGTCATAACTGGTTTCCATTGGGGTGTTTATTTTACTTCTGTTTGAGATGCAGAGTACCATGGTGGTCTAGAATACATCTTTACTGAATTTCATTACAACAAAAGTAAAAACTCTTATATATATTTCTTCAATAAAAATCAGCTGTAAAATGCCATGCCTAAAATTCTAATATCTGAAGCAGTTAAAGCAATGGGGTCAAACTAAAACTGCACTAAAATCCCAAAGAGTAGAAGAGAAATCCTAGTTGCATTTTTGTAGCAGAGCAACTTTCTGTTACCATGTGAAAGTTTGTATTGACATTTTTAAAGGGGACCAAGATCTGGACTTTTATACATAGGTACCAAATCAATGGTTCTGTTTCACATGTCTTCTCTGTTGCTGCCTATCATTTGCATTTTGTACAGAGGTACCAAATCAGTGGGTTCTGTTTCACATGCCTTCTCTGTTGCTGCCTATCATTTGCATTTTGTACAGAGGTACCAAATCAGTGGGTTCTGTTTCACATGCCTTCTCTGTTGCTGCCTATCATTTGCATTTTGTACAGAGGTACCAAATCAGTGGGTTCTGTTTCACATGCCTTCTCTGTTGCTGCCTATCATTTGCATTTTGTACACAGGTACCAAATCAGTGGGTTCTGTTTCACATGCCTTCTGTGTTGCTGCCTATCATTTGCATTTTGTACACAGGTACCAAATCAGTGGGTTCTGTTTCACATGCCTTCTCTGTTGCTGCCTATCATTTGCATTTTGTACACAGGTACCAAATCAGTGGGTTCTGTTTCACATGCCTTCTCTGTTGCTGCCTATCATTTGCATTTTGTACACAGGTACCAAATTGGTGGGTTCTGTTTCACATGTCTTCTCTGTTGCTGCCTATAATTTGCATTTTGTACACAGGTACCAAATCAGTGGGTTCTGTTTCACATGCCTTCTCTGTTGCTGTCTATCACTTTGCATTTTGTACACAGGTACCAAATCAGTGGGTTCTGTTTCACATGCCTTCTCTGTTGCTGCCTATCATTTGCATTTTGTACACAGGTACCAAATCAGTGGGTTCTGTTTCACATGCCTTCTCTGTTGCTGTCTATCACTTTGCATTTTGTACACAGGTACCAAATCAGTGGGTTCTGTTTCACATGCCTTCTCTGTTGCTGCCTATCACTTTGCATTTTGTACACAGGTACCAAATCAGTGGGTTCTGTTTCACATGCCTTCTCTGTTGCTGCCTATCATTTGCATTTTGTACACAGGTACCAAATCAGTGGGTTCTGTTTCACATGCCTTCTCTGTTGCTGCCTATCACTTTGCATTTTGTACACAGGTACCAAATCAGTGGGTTCTGTTTCACATGCCTTCTCTGTTGCTGCCTATCACTTTGCATTTTGTACACAGGTACCAAATCAGTGGGTTCTGTTTCACATGCCTTCTCTGTTGCTGTCTGTCATTTTGCATTTTGTATACAGGTACCAAATCAGTGGGTTCTGTTTCACATGCCTTCTCTGTTGCTGCCTATCACTTTGCATTTTGTACACAGGTACCAAATCGGTGGGTTCTGTTTCACATGCCTTCTCTGTTGCTGTCTGTCACTTTGCATTTTGTACACAGGTACCAAATCAGTGGGTTCTGTTTCACATGCCTTCTCTGTTGCTGTCTGTCACTTTGCATTATACTGTTTCTACTGGAAAGCTGCACTTGACTTCTGTTCATTCTTTAGAATATAGAAGATATAGAGAATGAGACTATATTTTTACTAAACTATTGTGAATCACAAGTAAAAGTCCTATCTGTCTCCCTGTAATTATAATTTCCTCTCCAGCACATTGAGACACATATGCATTAAACTGCATTATGTATGAATCATTACACCTTTAGTCACCAGCTCAGCACATTTTGTAGATGATGTCCGTGACATATTATTATGAGAAACTTGTAAAAATATTTTCAATGCTTACAGAAACATGTACTAAATTCTTGCTACAAAATTCATTCAGAAACTTAAGTGGATAACCATATTTACACACGATTTGTTGAAAAAGAGGATGTGTTACTTGCCATCTTTTGTTAGATCAAAGTCATTAATAGTGTACATGATAAAGCTTAGGTATTCTGAGTCATCAAAACTGTGCAGCATTCCATCTTAGGAGAAATATGTGGAAAATGCATCACAAATGCATATATTTTGTGTTAGTACTTTGTAGTTATGCATATTTCTCTTTGAAGTACACTGAATCTGAAAATGAGTTATAATTAAGCTATTCCATGTAAAATGCTTGACGCTCTTCCTATGGGATACAGAGTTTCAGGTTTTCTATACAGTTGCTTAATCTATGGAGTGAAATTAAGTCTCTGTGGACTGGGAGGAAGCAACACTCCTCTATATCAGTCTAACTTCCTCAACGGGAGAGATTTATTTATTTATATATTTATTTATTTATTTAGTTAGTTATTCATTCATTCATTCCTTCTGTCATTCATTCTATATGTTTTTTATCTATTGTGCCTGACAACCATCAAGACGTTGACTTGGCTGCCTGTTTGTTCCATACTAGGCCAGGAGCTCCAGTGCCCATTCACTTTCATCAGATAAAGAGTAACTGGAGCTTATTCTTCCCTAATGGGGGAAAGGAAAGGCACAGCATGTCCATCATACACACAGCCATGGCAAGCATATAGTATGGCCCTAACCTCCACCCCCACCCCTAGTGGGGAAAAGTACACCCTTGTCACTGTCAGCATCACTTGTCCTTCTAAGAAGACATAAGCACTCCCACACATACTATCGGCGAAGGTTACCATTACTATTTTAAAATTAATTTGTTTATTAGGAAACACAGATGATTCACGTAAAACAATCTCACAACTGGAGACTTGTCCTACATGTTAGTGACCACTTACACTGAGACAAGGCTGACAACAGGTCTTTTGGAATCTGATCCCAGTGGAAGCTTTTTTAAAGATAGATCTTACACAGAAGTAAGTTATTTACTCTGAGAGCAAGCCTTTTGGAATCAAGGCAAACTTACACAGAGCAACTGTTTTGGAATCTGGCCCCATGTCTATACATACATTAACTCGAGTATTAGTATGCAATGCTTCAATGTCTATTATATTAAAAATAATCTGCTGTAAATTGTTAACCAGGTGTTTTTATTTCAAAAAAATATGTTTCCCTGCTATGATTGCACACAATGTAGATGCATTGCAGCATCCAAATTTTTGAAGTAGTTAGTCATCCTCAGATTTTTAAAGTAAATGTTTTTACACATATAAAACTTAAGGGAAAGCTACCTCACTCAGTGGCCCCAATTCCAGAAGACTTGCTGTCACTGTAAGTGACCACTTACACTTGCAGCAGGCTGAGAACAAGTATTATGGAATCTGGTCCCCATAGTAAGCCTGTTTATAGGTAGGCTTTACACAAAAGCAAGTCACTTACATGAAAGCAAGTCTTTCAGAATCAGTACAAACTTACACAGAGAGCAACTGTTTTGGTATCTAGCCCAATGTGTTTCTTACTCTGAGTTTTATGTAGGCAAGATTAGTAGGACACCAAGAGCAAGTTTCAGAGTACGTTTTTTTTAATTTTACATGTGCAGAGGTTATTGCTTGATGCATATGCAGTAATGTCTCATTGTTTGTGTTGTTGACATTTTGTGGGAGATGACAGTTGAGTCTTTCCATTATTTTCAGTTTTTCAGTAGCCCCCATATATATATATATATATATATATATAGGTCCCCTACTAAATCCCGAACACACAGAATCCCGAAGCCCAAAATACCGAGACGAAATGCCTGAAACCCCACATTACCGAAATGTTGAAAGCATGAAATTCAAAATCGCGAAACTAATGCATACATACAGCACACACATAAACATACACACACCCTCCCCCCATAACCAAACAAACCACCCTACTCTAAAGATAAGCAGGGGGGCTTCGCCACCCTACACCCCCACCCCCTACTTTATTATTCTAACTCCGAGATCGTACAAACATATACACAAGGCAAACTCACACCCACATATTACAGTCCCTCACACACACACACACACACACACACACACACACACACACACACACACACCACAGTCACAGCACACACTTACACACACTAAAGCCCCTCACAAACACACTTACACACACATACTTACCTGAAACGCATCACCAGAAAAGCTGACTCAAAATCCCTTAACATCTGGATTTTGAATTTTGCGCTTTCAACGTTTCAGTAATGTGGGGTTTTGGGCATTTCTACATATAGATATATATATATATATATATATATATATATATATATATATATATATATTGGTTGTATGCAGGTGATCGAAGGGCATTATTTTTGTTGAAATCAATTTTATCTACAAACTGCAGTTTGAAAAGAATAGATAGAAAGTGGACAATTTGTAAGAGAACAGAACACCATAGATGGGGGACTTTTACCTTTTCTCTGGTATTATGTGATCTCAAAGTTTATATATTTAAGTTAGCAGGGATGTGAGGAATGCAGTATACCATGTGAGGGGTGCAGAGGGACTTGCCATCCAGCAAAATTCATTATTTTAAATTTGTTAACTTTCTTCAATAAGTCCTTGTTTTGATATGAACTTCACTATGCAATCTTAAACCCATACATATATATATATATATATATATATATATATATATATATATATATATATATATATATATACTTATACATATTTATGTGTGTGTGTGTGTGTGTGTGTGTGTGTGTGTGTGTGTATAGATACATACATACACACACACAAATAAATATACATATATAAATATAAAATTATATATAAATATATAAGTAATTATAAATATATATAAATTATAAATTATATATACATATATAAATATAAATATATTTATTTATATATATATATATATATATATATATATATATATATACAGTATATAGGTAAGTAGGTATAAGTAGCTATATTTCCCCTGGCTATGTGCAGATTTATAGTTAAGATTGTTTAAGATATATCCACGGTGGTGCAGCGATAGCATTGTTGCCTCACAGCAAGAGGTTCTCCTGTTCGATTCTCGGCTGGAGTGCGGGGAGTGCCTTCTGTGTGGAGTCTGCATGTCCTCCTCGCGGTTGCGTGGGCATTCAAAACACATGCGTAAATTGCGTGCCTTTGTTGAAGGTTGAACGTCGAGCTGGCACCTCGGCTTTCATGAAAAATCTACTGCCAGTCATTAGCGGACCATAGTTCCGCTGTGGCGACCCCTAACCGGGAAAAGCCGAAAGACACAACATTGCTTAAGATATGACATCAGTTTTCCTTACCATTTTTCATATTGCTAGTATCAATTTAATAATATCTGGAAATACAGTACATTATTCTGAATTGACAGTAAAAATCTGTGAGTGATTTTGTAACTGTGTAAAAAAGACCTAGTGTTTGATATACCTAGTAATAGTAATGGGCATACTCACTGTTTTATGTTTCAGGTTGTTAGAAACGGTTAATTTATTAGTACATCGGTTATACAAACTCCAGTGAACTATATAAAAAGAGGGTCTTAGGTGACACTGGTTTCAATTTAAGGAGGAAAAAAATGAGCCTGGCAATCAGAAGAGAAGGAGGGTAAAAGAGTCTTTAAAAGGAAGGTGACATCTGATGTTGGATGAGTTGATGATGTTAATGCAGCCTAGAGGAGTAGACCCAGGGCTTTTTTGGTGGTGGTACATGCCGGTACAGCATACAGGCACCTCTGCTGCCCTGTTTCTTTAAAAAAAAAACGTTGTTTTTAAGGGCGTTCTTTTTTAAGAATCCCTTTGCGTCAGGTCGCACAGATGCAGAAGACCTTCTGCATCTGTGAGATGTGTGACCAATCGTTTACATCTTCCTGGTCCGAGTGTGCGGAATTTGAATTCCTGAAGACGTTTGGACTGTGGACCACAACCAAACAAGTGAGTGATAGGGTTGCATGTATGTTAAAGTATTTAAGAGGAGTGTGTGTGTGCGTGTGTGCAAGAAATAGGTAAGCAGGTTTGTGTGTGTTTATGTATAAGAAGTAGGTATGTCTGTGTATGTGTTTGTGTATAAGAAGTAGGTAGGTCTGTGTGTGTTTGTGTGTGAGTGAGTGAAATGTCCAGATTTTCACAGAATGTCAAGAATTTAGTCTCACTTCTGTGGTCTTTTTCTCATAAAATTGTATTTTTCCTGCAATCCCTGGAAATTATTGAGGATTAAGACAGCAAATAATGGCAGACATTTGAGCTTTAGACTTCATATCCTTCAGAAAGTTCATACTAATGCAAAACTTGTTCTATCAACTGTCTAAGTTTATAAGAGCAATATTTAAAAGATATCCCTATTTTTGGACATTTGTCTCCACCATTATGTGTGTCTTTATCCAGATTTCTTGCTCTAAAAGGTAGAGAGGTATGGGGAGAGTCTAAGAGGGAGGTAGTGGTGTAGGTGTGTGTAATGCCTCTCAACTGTACAGATTTTTGCCTTATATTTTTTGGTCTGATCCTCATAAAAATTGTCTTTTTTTTTTTTGCGAAATCTCTGGGATGATCTAAGGATTAAAGTTACTAACTAATGGCATGCATTTGAATTTAGCTTTAGACTTCGTATTTTTAGAAAATGCATTCTAACACAAATGCTGTTATTCTAGCAACTTTCTGAATTTATAAGAGCAATATTTAAAATGTGTCCCTAGTTGAGGGCTTTTGGGCTTTTGTCCCCCAATTATGACAGGCTTTTCCCAGATGTCTTGTGCTAACAGATTAAGAGGTATGGTGTGTGTGTGTGTGTGTGTGTGTGTGTGTGTGTGTGTGTGTGTGTGTGTGTGTGTGTGTGTGTGTGTGTGTGTGTGTGTGAGAGATAGGTAGCATACCCATCCAGTGCTCATGTTTTTGCAGAATGTCCATATTTTTGCCCCCATATTTTTATTTTTTTCCTCATAAAAAGATTGAAGTTCCTAAATAATGATAGATATTTGACGGTTAGACTTCATATCCTTTTGAAAAATCCATACTAACACAAATCCTGTTATTCTAGCTATTTTCTAAGTTCATGAGAGAAATATTTATAATCTGTTACTATTTATTTTAGAATTTGTCCAGATTTCTTGCATTAAAAGGTTAAGGTGTGTATGTCAGACAGTGAAATGCCCTAGTTAGGATTAGCAGCTGGTTAGTAATTTGCTTAGGCATAAGCCCTGTACCTTAGCTACAGGAAACAAGAGTCTGAATCCTCTACCCAAAATATGCAACTATTTTGCTTAGAAAATGGCATCACTGTTGTGTGTTGAGAGCTTTACAGCACTAATAGCACAGCACTTAGCATACTTTTGTTTTGATGCAGAAGGTTGTGGGCTCTATTCCCACACCAGGTATATTGATTGCTGATGCTGTGTTGGATTTTAAGAGGGTGGGGTGCTACAGTCCTGAATATGTCTTCCTTTGGATAAAATGCCTAGTAACCATGAACCTGTTTTAGTTTGTTATCTACTCCCTATTGCAATATTTCCAGTTTATCATTTTTAATATAATATAGGCAATTTATTCTTCAAGGGCAGAAGGTAGTGAATGTGTAGATGAAATACTTAAATATAAAGCTCTTTGCTAGCAGCAATCTTTTCTTAGTTACAGTCAGATCTCTTTAATGTGGAATTATTCAGATCACTTTTACTTCTGCAGAGACTGTGCATATTGACTGATATTGGTGGGTTGTAATGACTGATGTTTGAGTGGCCTTTTATGGTTGAAATGTTCTGAACTGAGCAGTTTTGGCATAATTGGTTCATATGTTTTGTTTCTTTGCTTATGGCTATAAATTTAAAACACGCTCTAATAAGTGGTGTATTATACAACACCAAATGCAGGCTCCTTTATTAAAGGGTGGGTCACTGCTGACCACATTTTTATTCCTAAGGCTTTATCAATTCACATCAATCTACTGCAGGAGATAAACAAACAGTATGTAAACATTATATGCTGAGTAATGTCATGGCTGAAGAAAAAAATTGTTCTGCACAAGGTGGCATGCCACTTAAACAAGTAAAATACAAAAGTGCCAGACACTGCAGAACAAACTGGCAGGCAAGGGACAGCGTGTCTGGCTTAGAAAGAACATTAGAACAGCAGGTGCAGAATAAGATGGATTCAGTAAAAACATTACAGGCAGAAAATGAATGGGGGAGCAAAAAGATCACCGTGGTGATTGTACAGGTCAGAGGTATGGGAAAAGAAAAATCACATTATCTGGGGGAAGAACACAACCATCATCTGGGTGATGAGATGTAGCAGACAGAGGCAAGGCAATATAATGGGTAATTCATATTTAGGAAAAAAAAAGAAAGAAAAGAGGGAGGCGATAGCGAGCAAAGCATGGGAATCCAAATAAGATAAGGCATAAAAGACGTTAAGATGCCTGATAACTGTGGTACTTGACACAGATCAAGACTACAAGGAAGAAGGACTTTGTGTCTACATAGTTTTTCACTGCATACTTAAGCTTCATCTCACATTACAAAAACTCACAGTTTCACTGCCTACACCAAATCAATCATCGGTATAAGTCATTTACCTTTAAATTATTCTGGTTAAATAAATAAAAAAGGTGAAACTTTGTAGCTTTGAAATGCATAGGTCCATATGAAGGTCCATTAGAAGGAAACTTGTAGCATTCACCATTTTAAAGATCTGAGAGGAAAGGTATTTCGAGTTAGATGGGAGAAGGGGACAGGTCTTTTGAGAAAAACAGTGGCCTGAATATATAGGATATCATCCCTCAGTCAGAAAAGGAAACAGATATTAAATCCAATGGAACAAACCAGTTTCAGAATGCAGAAAAAAAAATGATGCGTACATTCAGAGGATGCAAAGGTAAAACCACAAATCATGTTAAATGTCTCTGTCCCATTTGCAGTGGTGAGAGCTATGGACATTCACAGTAGAAATTCTTTATAGAATACTGTCAGGAAATTTGTCTTCAATAACAGGGTATGTTGTTGTCGTAAAAAAGTAAATATTCTTACAAGTTTAGGCTAGCTGGAATTTATTTTTAACCAGTTTTCTGCCTGCCTTTAGTGTGTGTGTGTGTGTGTGTGTGTGTGTGTGTGTGTGTGTGTGTGTGTGTGTGTGTGTGTGTGTGTGTGTGTCTCATTTGTCCAGCACTGTGGACTGACTGCAGATAAGTCACAGCTGGCATCAGCCCTGCTCTCAGCTCATGGCTACATTCTTCCTTGACATGGCACCTGTCACCAATTAGCATGAGTCCCATCTCTCCCTGAATAGGCATGGACCCATATATAGATAGAACAGCAAGGTTTCCTACAATGTTCGAATCATGGAAAAGTGACCTGAAGTATAGAACTGGGAGCAGCCATCATACTGTGGTCAACCAATATGACAGTATCAGGTATGTATGTACATGTGTCTGTGTACAGTGTGCATGCTTACTGTACATGCAAGGCAGACACACAATGGGACCTTGCAGTACATGTCCACATCTCCGCATGTGATTTAACCACCAACCCCATTCACTACAATTGAAAGGCACTTATGTGTCATCCTGTATTTTCAATGGAATTCATTCATAAAGCATTTGTCCTGAGCAGAAGCTCCACACTTGTTCTTGAAAAGAGACGAGCAGGCAAAGTATCATCACTCACCTCTTCCTCTATGCCAGCTTTAGCAGGTGCTTTTGCCAATAATCAAACCTGGGTCTCCTGGGTCAGGGTCAGTGCTCTATCCCTCTATCCCATGGCAGCAGGAATTGATAAGTTTTACACAGGTAGCTAGCATTAGCAACACTGTAATAATTACAAAGAATTAGACTGCATATGAAAGAGCAGGCAGCTAAAAAACTCAAGGACAGTCAATAGATGGACAGAAAATATTTTGGGAGACACTTGGAGGAAGGACCAAAAAGCATGATGCTGTTTGTTGGTGTTAGTGTTAGTTTCTGTGTGCTGCTCCTAGCCATGCCAGGCTTCTACCACTCAAATGTAAACAGAAAAGAAAGAAAGGACATCTGAACTGTATTCTGTACTTTTATAGCTAGGTTACAGTAGTTAACTAAGTGCAAAATGATAATGAAAACAATATAAAGCAAAATCAGAATGAAAAAAGAAGGTGTCTAAGGATGAAGCTTGGATGAACTCCGAATGGAAGATACACCACAGTGGGCAGACAAGAAATTATGATACTTCCTGATACCTAAGGGAGATGGCATGTTAAACAGAAAATTAACTCCAAAAATCCAGGAAAAATGAATGAGTGTGTGTGTGTGTGTGTGTGTGTGTGTGTGTGTGTGTGTGTGTGTGTGTGTGTGTGTGTGTGTGTGTGTGTGTGTGTGTTTGTGTGTGAGTGCATATGTGTGCATGCGCATGTGGGCACGTGTGTGTCTGTGGGAGTATGTATGTACGCACAATCACACACCAGGTAAGTGAACTTCAACTAAAACGTTGAGACCATGAGACCAATAGAAATTGTCTGTGAGGCATATCAATTTTCCATGATCAATCATTTTGATGTTTCTAGTCAGTGTGGCCTGCCAGGGTGCATGCAAAAGGTTATAGAGCAAAATATAAGGCACTTGTCTTGAGATATCCTTTTGTAAGTCCATACTGAGATTCAATACTCTAATTAATAATTCAAACATATTTAAACAAGATGAGCTTAATAGCCATTCTGCACAGAGAAGTGATCTGACTTTGTGCTTCACTGGCACAGAATAACAGCATAGACTACAGGAATAAATGGTAATGCTCTGCTCAGGGGACTATATTTATGAGTAACAAAATGTACAGTTATTTTAAATGGGAAACATGATATTAATTGAAACTAAAAATAATTTCTATTCTCTTAAAAGCTGTCAGAGAAGTATGGCACAGTATATACATTTCACATGGGTATGCAAAAGACTGTTGTGCTGACTGGTTATGACACAGTGAAGGATGCTCTTATAAACCATGCAGAAGAGTTTGGAAACAGAGGACATTTACCACTTTTTGAAAATGCATACACAGAACATGGTAAGTTTTGTCTTCTGGACTGAATAATTTAAAATGCATTCCTGAATGATCAGATTGCTATATACTAATAAAAACTGGCTTATCTACTATGTCTGTAACTCAAATGAAACATTCTGAGCTAGCTTGCTGTTGCAGAGACATGTTGTCCATCCACACTGACAGTGGCCAATGACCTAGAAATGAGCACAATTAATCCAAGAAAAAAGCCTGTTTGTGACACAATACCAAAAACAACCTGGCAAAGCAGCAATCAGAGGCGAACTGAAATGAATGAAACCAAATAGCGTAAACAAAATTTAATTCCCCGCTTTCGTCCGTAGACTTCATCAGAATAAAAAAATGTAACAATAGGATCGTTTAAATACATTCAGGTTAATTGAACAATTTTAAAACTTAATAGCAATCAATGTAAATTGCTGTTTTAATTAAAAAAAGGGTTGACACCATCATTCCTTTTATGGAGATGTAACTTCCTGTTTTTCAAAAAGCATTTGATGTTAACTGCTTCATTAATGCCTGGAAGTTTGTCAGCTTTTAATTTCATTTGCCAAAGGGCTTCTCTTTGTAAAATGTAATTTTTAAAATCCCCCCCTCTCATGTCATTCTGACAAACTTCTAATATGGAAAATAAAAATTTTTTGAAATTGTGACAAATAGTGGAATGCTTGTATAAAGCGTTAGTTAGATCTTTCTTTTTAATATCATAAGGATGTTCTTTAATACGAATTTTCAAACTCCTACTAGTCATTCCTACATAAAAGGCAGGACAAGTACTACATAAACTAATGTATACTAAGCCACTAGTGTCACAGTTGACGTTGTTGGGAACAGTTAGAATTCTATGGTGAGACTCTATGTTAATATATGGTCCCACAGAAATGTATCTGCATATTTTGCAGTTATAACAACATTGCATACCTTTCCCAATAGTGACAGCTTTCCTGTTGTTGTAAGTGTGTTTATGCTGTAGTATTCTTCTTAAATTACGGGTGTTTCTGGATACAAAAACAGGTTGATCACCAACCACCTTAGATAAATCCAAATTTCCCCTAATCACTGACCAATTTTTTCTAACTAGCTTCTGAATGTGTGTAAGGTCATTACTCATTTCAATAGAACAAGTTAAGTTAGTGTTAAACTTGCCCTTGTCACTGGTGGTATTACCTGTGACTATGCTGTTTTCACTGCCCTGTCCACTTGAATAATCTAACAAAGCTGGATAATTAGTTGTTCGTCTGTTCATAATGTCTTTGCTGGTGTTGACCAGTATTGATTCATGATATCCTCTGTCCTTGAACAGGGAGATAATGAAATCAAATTTGTCGATTAGGTCTGTTAATTTAGAGGTCATTCGACAAGCTCTAATTAATTGCCCTCTGGGGATGTTATTGATTATGTGTCTGGGGTGATTGCTAGAAAAATGAAGATACCCATTTGTAAACGTCTCCTTCCGAAAAATTGTACTGTGGAAACGATTTTCAACATTATCCCACTTTAAACCAACATCTGGAAAGTTAACTTCAAGCCCAACAATTCCTTTCACAAACTTTAAATAACTGGAAAAAGTGTTTGCCTCTGTGACAAAAGCGTCAACTGTGTCTTTGTTACCCTCAATAATGAAGAACAAATCATCAACAAATCTACAGTAAAATAAGATGTTATGTTTTTGGTTGAGAAGTGGAATAAACTCCTGCTCCCATTGTGCCATGACAATGTTGGCATAAGCCGGGGCAGCTGGAGAGCCCATAGCCACACCCCGCTTTTGCCTGTAGTATGTTTTCCCAAAAAGGAAAAAATTGTTGTCTAATATGATCTCCAGAAAGTAGCATATAGTGGTAATAGCATTACTGGAAAAAACAGTATAATGGTGATGTAAAAAACTTCTAACTGCCTCAATTCCCTCATAATGGGGAATGCAAGTATACAGTGATATAACATCAATTGTGAAAACGATGTGCTTGTCAGGGTTAAAGGGATTTACCTGGAAATACCTATTCAATTTAATCAAAAAGTCCCAGGAATCCTTAATGAAGGAGTCGTAATGATGTAATATTGATCCAAGAGCCCCGTCAATGATGATGGCCATACCTTCTGTAATAGAATGGGGTGAGGACACGATAGGTCGAAATGGTGGATTTTCAAGATTTTTGTGGGTCTTCGGTATTCCGAATATCACCCCAATCCTAGGATCTTCCACCACACAAAAATCATAGACATCAATATTGATGTCACCTGACATCAGTGCATCGTAAAGTAAAGAATGAATAAACCTCTGTCTCTTTACTATTTCAAATAAGGGAATAACCTCATATTCGTCACAATTATTCAAAATGTCTGTCATTTTAATGTTATAAGAATCCTGTCTCATCACTACAATGTTACCCCCTTTGTCACTTTTCATGTATCTTAATTCCTTGTTCAAAGTCTGTAGGTTGTGTAAGGCTTCCCTTTCGTCTCTATTTAAATTACTTCTATATCTATGATTATGTTCAAGTGACTTGGTAACATCCTGCATACAGGCATCCTCAAACACTTTTAAAGTGTGTTGTAGTTTAGGTGTGAAAGATGAGGGCTTAAAAAGAACTTTATCCGTAGTTGAAATATCCTGCGTAATGTATGCTAAATTCAACTTCCTAATGTATTTCTTAATATCTAATATAGTGTTGCCAATGTTTGCTTTGTTACTAGGCACATAATTTAAGCCATACTGCAAAACTTTCAACTCACAGTCAGTAAACAAATGTCCACTTAAATTTATTACGCTAAAATGTTCATGGTCTTTATTCAAGTCTCGTCTCCCGAGGAAATCGACCCCAGGAAGGTGCGACTTCTTGTAAGAATACTTGTCTTGTTGGCATAGTTTTTCTTTTGAAAAAAAGGATTCACATTACAATGTGATTTTATCTTAGTAGTCATGTTAGAGCTGTCTTTATCAGAAACAGAACTGTCAGTCTTGTTGTTACTGTCAAAATCGGCGGACTCTGTCACCGTAGGTCTGACGTCTGCATTAGGAGGAGAGGAAGTGCTGGTGGGTGGAATGGAGTCCAAAGAAATTTTGTCATGGGCTGTGGTTTCTTTGGCATTCCTACCTTCAAAAAAAGCACCAGTATTGAAAACGTGCTTATTATTTGAAGTGGGAACCTGATGCTGAAAATGGTTCCTTTTAAAGGACCCGACAAAATCATTGTAAGCAGTTTTATTTTCGTATGAAGAAATGTCTCTCACTAGTTTCACCTGCTTCCTATTAATGACGTCAGTACAATGTTGTTCGACCTCATTAGATAACTTGTTGAATAAATCATCAAAAGAAAGTTCAGTTAATTTCTCCCTAAAGTAAGATTCCAAAGTGGTAATCTCATCTCTAAGACAGCTCATTTTACCGATGTTATTGTCCACTAAAAGTTCCAAAAATCTCTTTCCAGCATCATTAAAGAAACCAACTAACTTTTCAAAAAATGGTTGCCCAATAGAGACTCCGTTAGGACACTTAAAAAACCGGAGTCCCTTGGGCACTATATTCAAGTCAATACACTTTTTAAAGTAACAGTTTTCAAGCTGTAAAGACCGATACCTTTTTAGTAGTTTCAGCAACCCGTCGCGTTTGCGGTTGTATTCCTCACTAGTAAACCCTTGTCCTGGTTGGTCAAAATGACAAAAAGGGTTATTTACAGGTTCAAAAAAATATTTGGTGTTCTTGTAAGTTCGTAAACCAGATGAACCTCGAGTAGCTTCATTAGTTACTACCCTCTTCCTGCCTTGCTCACCGGAACCTGCGGTGTTTTGGAGATCTATGACAGTTTCCAGTTCACAAAACGGTTCAACCGGACTGGAAGCATGAGTCAAGCTTTCTTTATCGGTCGCTCTTTCCACCAAAAACTTGAGCGAATTTTGTATGTCTATTAAAGTAGTAACCAACAAACTGTTGATGTTGCATCCGTCAGTACTTGGCGTCGGATGTAAAGTCATATTCAATAAAGAATCCTCCGCTGCTTCAGCCATCAAAAGGCAAATACAAACAATTAATCCAAGAAAAAAGCCTGTTTGTGACACAATACCAAAAACAACCTGGCAAAGCAGCAATCAGAGACGAACTGAAATGAATGAAACCAAATAGCGTAAACAAAATTTAATTCCCCGCTTTCGTCCGTAGACTTCATCAGAATAAAAAAATGTAACAATAGGATCGTTTAAATACATTCAGGTTAATTGAACAATTTTAAAACTTAATAGCAATCAATGTAAATTGCTGTTTTAATTAAAAAAAGGGTTGACACCATCATTCCTTTTATGGAGATGTAACTTCCTGTTTTTCAAAAAGCATTTGATGTTAACTGCTTCATTAATGCCTGGAAGTTTGTCAGCTTTTAATTTCATTTGCCAAAGGGCTTCTCTTTGTAAAATGTAATTTTTAAAATCCCCCCCTCTCATGTCATTCTGACAAACTTCTAATATGGAAAATAAAAATTTTTTGAAATTGTGACAAATAGTGGAATGCTTGTATAAAGCGTTAGTTAGATCTTTCTTTTTAATATCATAAAGATGTTCTTTAATACGAATTTTCAAACTCCTACTAGTCATTCCTACATAAAAGACAGGACAAGTACTACATAAACTAATGTATACTAAGCCACTAGTGTCACAGTTGACGTTGTTGGGAACAGTTAGAATACTATGGTGAGACTCTATGTTAATATATGGTCCCACAGAAATGAATCTGCATATTTTGCAGTTATAACAACATAGCATACCTTTCCCAATAGTGACAGCTTTCCTGTTGTTGTAAGTGTGTTTATGCTGTATTTCCAGGTAAATCCCTTTAACCCTGACAAGCACATCGTTTTCACAATTGATGTTATATCACTGTATACTTGCATTCCCCATTATGAGGGAATTGAGGCAGTTAGAAGTTTTTTACATCACCATTATACTGGTTTTTCCAGTAATGCTATTGCCACTATATGCTACTTTCTGGAGATCATATTAGACAACAATTTTTTCCTTTTTGGGAAAACATACTACAGGCAAAAGCGGGGTGTGGCTATGGGCTCTCCAGCTGCCCCGGCTTATGCCAACATTGTCATGGCACAATGGGAGCAGGAGTTTATTCCACTTCTCAACCAAAAACATAACATCTTATTTTACTGTAGATTTGTTGATGATTTGTTCTTCATTATTGAGGGTAACAAAGACACAGTTGATGCTTTTGTCACAGAGGCAAACACTTTTTCCAGTTATTTAAAGTTTGTGAAAGGAATTGTTGGGCTTGAAGTTAACTTTCTAGATGTTGGTTTAAAGTGGGATAATGTTGAAAATCGTTTCCACAGTACAATTTTTCGGAAGGAGACGTTTACAAATGGGTATCTTCATTTTTCTAGCAATCACCCCAGACACATAATCAATAACATCCCCAGAGGGCAATTAATTAGAGCTTGTCGAATGACCTCTAAATTAACAGACCTAATCGACGAGTTTGATTTCATTATCTCCCTGTTCAAGGACAGAGGATATCATGAATCAATACTGGTCAACACCAGCAAAGACATTATGAACAGACGAACAACTAATTATCCAGCTTTGTTAGATTATTCAAGTGGACAGGGCAGTGAAAACAGCATAGTCACAGGTAATACCACCAGTGACAAGGGCAAGTTTAACACTAACTTAACTTGTTCTATTGAAATGAGTAATGACCTTACACACATTCAGAAGCTAGTTAGAAAAAATTGGTCAGTGATTAGGGGAAATTTGGATTTATCTAAGGTGGTTGGTGATCAACCTGTTTTTGTATCCAGAAACACCTGTAATTTAAGAAGAATACTACAGCATAAACACACTTACAACAACAGGAAAGCTGTCACTATTGGGAAAGGTATGCAATGTTGTTATAACTGCAAAATATGCAGATACATTTCTGTGGGACCATATATTAACATAGAGTCTCACCATAGAATTCTAACTGTTCCCAACAACGTCAACTGTGACACTAGGGGCTTAGTATACATTAGTTTATGTAGTACTTGTCCTGCCTTTTATGTAGGAATGACTAGTAGGAGTTTGAAAATTCGTATTAAAGAACATCTTTATGATATTAAAAAGAAAGATCTAACTAACGCTTTATACAAGCATTCCACTATTTGTCACAATTTCAAAAAATTTTTATTTTCCATATTAGAAGTTTGTCAGAATGACATGAGAGGGGGGGATTTTAAAAATTACATTTTACAAAGAGAAGCCCTTTGGCAAATGAAATTAAAAGCTGACAAACTTCCAGGCATTAATGAAGCAGTTAACATCAAATGCTTTTTGAAAAACAGGAAGTTACATCTCCATAAAAGGAATGATGGTGTCAACCCTTTTTTTAATTAAAACAGCAATTTACATTGATTGCTATTAAGTTTTAAAATTGTTCAATTAACCTGAATGTATTTAAACGATCCTATTGTTACATTTTTTTATTCTGATGAAGTCTACGGACGAAAGCGGGGAATTAAATTTTGTTTACGCTATTTGGTTTCATTCATTTCAGTTCGCCTCTAATTGCTGCTTTGCCAGGTTGTTTTTAGAAATTAGCACAAGGTGGTAGAAAACCAGTCAAGGAAGACAGACTGACTACATAAAGGGGGATCTCCTTGCAGAAAGAAAAGGGGTGAAGTCTTGCCCAGTCTGCTAAACCACTTGCACAAGAACAAGGTATTAGCTGGATGTGGTACCATGTAGGTAGATGAGTAAAAAATATTGCTACCAAAACTAGGCCTGGGAAGCTGTATATTTCGTTTTCGGTACAGCTCACCTATTGAAATGAATGTGTGAACAACTGCATGTGCTATGCATGAGCTGTGCTGTGCCAGCTACATATTCATGTGCATGTAGGACAACTACTCACATTGCATTAGAAAGGCTATCTGTGTGGAAATGTATATATAAATGCATAGCTTGCACTGTACAAGACATTCATGTGAATATGTATAGGACTGTAGAGGTTATGCATTGCAATGAGTACAGGAGTCCAGGTGGTGCACTCTATAGGCCATGTATGAGGATATGTGCAGCAGGACACATGCTGCATTGTTGAGAATCTGAATAGGAATCTCTGCAGGAGTGCACATGCATAAGGATTTCTTCAGAAATACATGCACTCCATTGAAAGGCTCATGCAAGGAGGTGGGTGAAACTGTATATGGGCTGCATTGTTCGGACCTTGCAGAGGGAAGTATGCAGGAGTGCAGTGCTTCACTAAGTAGTTAATGCCTGATGATGTGCACTGTAATGCATGTAATAAACTGAATTAATGTGTGTGTGTGTGTGTGTGTGTGTGTGTGTGTGTGTGTGTGTGTGTGTGTGTGTGTGTGTGTGTGTGTGTGTGTACATCAGAGTTTCTGTATATGTGAAAGACATTGTGTCACTTTGTCTCTATCTGCTTGTGTTTCTGTTGTGTAGTATGTCTGTGCATGCATAAGCTTTGTGTTTGCATGAATGTGTGTGTGTGTGTGTGTGTGTGTGTGTGTGTGTGTGTGTGTGTGTGTGTGTGTGTGTGTGTGTGTGTGTGTGTGCGTGTGTGTGCAGTAATACAAGTGCTGCATTGTTCAAACCTTGAAGGGTATGTGTGCAGCAATGTGCTTAGTAGGGTGAACAGGCCATGCCTCAAGATTTGTGTAGACATCCGTGCACTACACTAGATAGGTTATGTCAAAGGATGAGTTTATGAATGTAGAGGTTAGGCAGGGAGATATATGCAGCTGTTCACACATGGCACACTTAACAGGTCATGCATATGTGTGCACACAGAGAAGTTCATGGAACTGTACAGCCCATGCAAGTAGATGTGATAAGGACTGTGCAAGCTTCCCGGAATATGCAGATGTATGGAGGTTGTTACTTGTTGCATTGTACATGCTATGCAAGATGATACAAGTAGGAGTGCAAACACTGTACTTTAAAGGCCACATATGGAAATGTGTGTTAAAGTGTATGTACTAGACTGCACAGGACATGTATGGGTATGTGTGCAACAGTGGCCAAACACACACACACACACACACACACACACACACACACACACACACACACACACACACACACACACACACATAAAGTGAGCTACCCAGAACCACTGTCCTCCATATCTTTGGAATGTGAGAGGAAAATGCAAATGCCTATAAAAATCCACAGACCCCAAAAGGACATGCAGACTCCATTCTATCACTGTGCTGATGCCATATTTAATCTTATAACTGCATAGTGTGCACTGCTGCAACTGCTCTATAACTGGTGTGTGTGTATTTGTAGAGATTTGTCCTGTCTGGTTAAGGATCCTGGTGGAAGCTGGGGGATCTAGCTCAATCAGGTAAAGAAGAGAAGAGGGCCCAGGCAGAACTTTTGCAGTGAAGAATGGGTGCACCATACCTGCAAATATATTGCATTGACATCACTACATACCATTCGAGGTGAGGAGATTAAGGGAAAAGCATCCCCCTCCATCAAGACGATGCTGTAAAAGGACACCCCATCTTCTCTCCACATTGCTATGGAGAATGAGGAGGGACACTAGTCCAATAAATGAGGGTATTGACAGCAAAAACAGATGTGAAAAGCAATAACTATAAATCTCTGTGTCTTCTAATTCAGTGGAACACAGCTCAGTCACAGCTGCTTTGCTTATTGTATGGTATTTGACCAAAACAGTAACTGACTGTGGAATCTGGTTAGTGATCTATACCTGTATATCACCATCATCATTAACCCCCTTTTTCCCATTTTCTACATGAGGTCAGGGTGTCATGTCAACTGTTGCCATCTCACTCTCAATTTAATGCTGTTTTCCTACATTCTATGACAGGCATGCTAGACTGTCACATGTCTTCTCTCACACAACCCATCCATCTCTTTGCTGGTTGCTGTAGTTTCCTCTTGCCTTCTTACTGTCTATCTCAAATTTTCTTTACCAGATTGACTTCTTCTTACATGTCCATCTGTATAACCTGTTCTATTTGATCTTCTCCTCTTTATATTTTTGGTGCAACCTGATAGAATTTCTTTGCACCATCTGCAGAGTCACTTTCCAGAAGCTGGTAGTGTGCATCTGATACCTTGTTCTTTGCTACTGCAACTTCTCTCTTGCCTCATTGTTAGTCAACAAGCATTCCTTCTTACCCTAACCCTTCTTTTCCATCTCTCACTTTTTCCTGCACTTTTCTTTCTTTTGATGACTTTCTGGACTTCTGCATTCCACCACCAGCTTTCCTTATTACCTTATTTCTATACCTGGCTCAGCCACATATCTGTTACATACTTCTCAAACTTGCTCCTTCCAGACTCTGACATTCTTCTTCTCCTCCACATATCTCCTCTTCTTTCTGAGGTGCTAGAGCCCTGAGTATTTCCTTAAATTCTTGTGCTTTTTCTTTAGCCAACTTCCGAGTCTTCTGCCTACACTCTGTTGACCTTAGCACCTTCCTTGACCATTGCTTGAAGCTGATTGTGGCAACTGGTGCTTTATGCTATGGGTCAATTGTTTCACTGGAGTGGCTTTGCAGTCACTGATTCTGGCCAAGTGCCCTTTCCTTTCTAGGAGGAAGTCTACCTGAGTTGCATGTTGGTCACACTTGTGTGTAATCTTGTGACTATCAGTCTTGGTGAAACATGCATTGGCCACCATCAAACCATTTACCTGACAGAAGTCTAGAATGGCCTTTCCATTTTTATTCCTATTGCCCCACCAAGGCGCATCTAGGCAGTCCTTATATCCATTATTTCTAATATGTGCTTCAGGTCCAGCCCATGTTGCCCAGCCTTATTTACTTGTTTTCTTTGTTATCATAACTCTACTGTAGGGCATAGGCTGAGATTAGGAACAGTGCCCCATCCTTACCCTGAAGTCAGATTTCCATGAGTTTTTACTAATTCTGATGACATCCCTCACTGTCTTCTGAAGCCTTTCCCTTGCCACAATTCCCACACTATTTCTAGTGTGCCCTCCTCTCGATTAGTAGACTCTGCATCCCATGCCAGGTGGCTTTGCTGAACTACCCTTCCATCTTGAATCCTGGACACAAAGGATGTCCAGCCTTACCATAATTTCATCTGCTTCCAAACTGTGTCCTCTTAGTGAACATATACTGAGTGTAGTAATCTTTAGTTTTTGTTTGGTAGATTGATTGGTTTTACATCCTAGCTTTCACTCAACAGAGCTATCCTGGGTAACCCAAGTTGGGCAACTGGACACTGGCTGCCAAGTAGCTTATTGAACCATGACTGCTGGGCTTTATGGCAGGTACACACTTGCTGACTAATGTGAGCACAGAGACCACTACCACCACTAGCATAGATCATGGTATAGGTCAGAGTAGGCCGGAACTTTATCTTACTTATCACCAGCAAATACCCACATCCATTTTCAACAACATTGGTTAACATCACCAAATCACCTAGAGCTAAGTTTTTACATCATTATGTGGCTAGCCCTGCTATTGTGTACAGTCTGTGATCCATGTTTTCCTATCTAGAGGATACTGCACATCACAGCTAATGCCCAAAGCAGTTGGTATATACAACTCTTCCCCAAGTAGACACCATCTAGAGTCTGTGCTGCTGCCCACTACAACTCAGTTCTTGGGTCAGTTTAAGACAAAAACACCCAGTATGTTTCTGAGAGATGGGAGGAACCTCACAGAGACAGAGAGAGAAATGCAAACTCCACACAGGCATTGGCTGGAGGTCAGGATTTAACTCTGTACTTTGTGCATGGGAGGAGATGACCTTAACCATTATGCCAACTGTTGTCCCTTTCTAACTGCTATCTCTGCCAACTCATGTGCCTTGTCATCTGTAATACACTTAGCTGATAAGACCTGACAGCTTAGCCGTGAGCTGAACTGTTTAAGTGAACCAAACCCACTTATCAGATATGAACAAACAAGTTAATAAATAAATAACGATACTTTAGAAAATAAAATAAACATATGTATCACATATTCTGATATTAGGAATGCATTCAAACAATAGTTTGCCCATGAACTGAGCTATATATGTGCAAAGACATTGTTTTTCACTGAGTACTGACTTCATCAAATATTACAACAGGCTAATATAATTGTCTTTTGAATGACAATATGCCATATGAAGTTGCAACATCAGTTGCTACTGACATCTGAGTGGTATTGTATCAGGCAGAGATTAGAGAAATGCAGTATATTTTAAGATGTCTTGAAACTATGACCTTAGTTCTTTGATGAATCCAGTGTTATCTTTGGGCTAAAGTCCTTTTGAATGCCTTCGAACAAAAACAAACCTAAAAGAACAGTAAATCTTGATGGAGTCATAAATGCCACTACAGTCTATTGACTTTGTATTGCCCTACACAGCATAGTGTAGTGTCGTGGATAGCAATATTATTAAAAGTTATAGTATAAAGTTAAGCAAAATGTATTTTTTGTTTTGTTTTACTTGTAATTTTTTGTTCCATATTATTAGAAAAATAAGGAAATCAGAATCTCACACAATACAGAACTTGATACCCTTAGACTGGCTGTGCATAATTTTCTATAAAGTGCATTTGAAAGACCATCCCACAGTTGGAAATAGTTGATCAGCTTTGGATACAGTCTGTTGAATGAAAACCATATATGAATGAATTCCTGAGAAACAAAACAACCTAAATGCACCTCCTACATAAATCTGTCACACAGAGAATGTCACAATGAAATCAGAAGAAGTATGCACAGTACACACAATGGTCTCTCTCTTTCCCATGAGCACACCAAGTGGTACATCAGGTAATGAGCACCTTTCAGCACTTGTTGTTTCTGCAGCAGTTATAGGTTTTATAGGCTCAGATTGCTAGCCTAAGGCTCAACCTTCCTTGGCGGGTGCACCACACAAACTGACACATACACACCCACACCTAAGGCCAGTTTACAGTGTCCAATCCACCTACTGCATCTTTTTAGAATGTGGGAGGAAACCAGAGTGGAAGCCCATGAGAATGCTGGGAGGACATGCAGACTCCACACAGAAGGCACCCCAGCCGAGAATCGAACCAGAGAACCTCTTGCTGTGTGGTGACAACAGTAATCACTACACCACTGAGCCACCCTCACATATTGCACATCACAAAAATAAAAGTTTCCAGCCACCATTTTTATAGGTCGAGATATGACCCTCTACACATCTAGGGAGGACTTCATTCCCCATACCACACTTACTTCATACTCCTCTGTCAAGCAACCATGGAGAAACCATCAAGTCTGCAAACTGAATTATTCACTGATAGCACAGTATGTTTTCAAGGTCAGTGAACAAATCCAAGGCTTTCTCTGTCCTTTACTAATGTATATTAACTCCATGGATACACTGTCATAAGGAAGTCCAAAAGTCCACACATTGTGCTTTTCATGACAGTGCATTTTTTGAGAATTCATTGTAGAAATCTAGACTTTAACAAATGATCTCTTCTATCTGATTGCTTTCAGCTCTATAACATCAGTCTACAGGAATTCACACAAACTGGCTTTAAAAACAATACACACACACACACACACACACTCACACACACACACACACACGCACATATATATATATATATATATATATATATATATATATATATATATATATATATGGGATCCGGACACATGCTCGACTAGCATATGTCCGAATCACAAAACATCGAACACACATAGACGAAAGCGCTTAACATCAAAAATTGCTTCCGTGTATGTGTGCCTGTTTCGTAGATCAGACTACAGTGTGGGTAAGGGAAAATTCCTTTTTCCCCACTGTAGTGTGATCTCGGAGTGAGAATATTAAAGTTGGGGAGGTGGAGGTGCAGGGGGGCAAAACCCCCCTGCAGAAACGTAGATTTTTTTTTTAACTACACATACACAGAAGCGCTTTTCAATGTTAAGTGCTTTCGTGTATGTGTGTTCGATGTTTTGTGATTCGGACACATGCTAGTTGAGCATGTGTCCTAGACCCATGTATATATATATATATATATATATATATATATATATATATATATATATATGGGTCTACTTCAGAAGACTGACAAACCAAAAGACTGAATTCCAAAAGACTGAAAATTCAAATTACTGAACACATTTTTGCACCCCCCACACCCCCTGCTAACTATATATACCAACTCCAAGATTGCACAACAGTAGTGAAGGGGCAAATTCCATCATTCAGTATTTTGAATTTTCAGTCTTTTGGGATTCAGTCTTCTGAAGTAGACATGCACATACATATATATGCACTGTATACATATATATATATATATATATATATATATATATATATATATATATATATATATAAAATATATGTGTGTGTGTGTGTGTGTGTGTGTGTGTGTGTGTGTGTGTGTGTGTGTGTCTGAGTAGGGTTCCCAGGAATAGTACTTTGGTTGACATCTATTTAATCGACACAATTTGGTTGACTAAACAGATGGTTGATAGGTATGTGAGATTGATGATCCCTGGGTAGGGCAATGTACTTTTTTCCCCAGGGTTTGTATGATCTTGGAGTCCGAATATATAATTAGCAGGGGTTGTGGGGGCAAGCCTTCCTGCAAAAACTGATGATTTCTTTTGTTTTTATTTATTTATTTATTTTTTAAGTTTTGCAAGTGCCGAGCATTAATTCATTGTCCATGCATAGTAGTGTATTAAAATACATAACATAGAATAATTTGGGTTGACATTATGCATGTTGACAAAAGTAGCATTCAATGGATTTAAGCAGAGCAAAATATATACATACATATAAATTTATATATATATATATGTGTGTGTGTGTGTGTGTGTGTGTGTGTGTGTGTGTGTGTGTGTGTGTGTGTGTGTGTGTGTGTGTGTGTGTGCGTGTGCATGTGTGTGTGTGTGTTTGTATAAAGAATATGAAATTCAGTAGAGACAACCATTTATTAAATAATGTGATGGTATTGAATGCATCAGAAAAAATCCAGGTTCTTCCCAAATAATCATATGGAATGACAAAACAATACAAAGTATTTTTAAAAATAGTCTTTTACAGCAGGGACACAGCATCTCTTAGTAAGTCTGTGTGTACTTCCTACCAACACTCTTTCTTTCTGTTTTATATTGCAGGAATGATGTCCAGGTACATTCTGATGTTATCTCCCATGTTAGTCCTTATTCTGCAATGCTTTATCCAAAACTGCTACTCTGGGTGAATCTCTCCATCTAAGGGGGACCAATAACTTCTAACTGGCTGACTTCAGCCATTCTTCTTATGCACCTTTGGTAGGCTTCATTAATCAATCAATCTGTGAGAAGTTACTCCAAGCAACAAAGCTAGCTTCTTGCCTTTCTTAAAGAAATATCTCTATTTAATGTAACAGTTTCATTTGCAATAAAAAAACCAACACAACAGTTTTGTATTCACCATTTACAGTGAAATTATATACATCCTTTTCATGTCAGTTTCAATTAATTTGACACACCACTCAGTGGGAACTACTACACAATGTTGTGCAGTGCTACAAATTGATACTTCACCCCAAACTTGGAATCCTTGGTGTTTAGGCTCACTAGATGAGATGTGATCCCTAGACAGTCCATCTGCATTATGCTGAGTCAAGCCTGGTCTGTGCTGTACTGTGAACTTGAATGGCTGTAAAGATAGACTCCACCTACATAGCTTCATGTTTTCATCTTGCAGTTCATTTATCTACATTAGTAGGGCATGGTTGGTCACCAGCATAAACTCCTACAGAGAAGGTATAGTGAAGATAGCACCCAGTTGATTTCCAAGAATTTCCTTTCAGTATGGTATCAGAAAAGATCTTCCATACTTCCTAACTACATTTCCTTAGAATACACCCTTTCAGTGAGTGCTGTCTTTTCTTTTCTTCTGCTAGTCATTTCTTCTCCCTGCTGTTCAACACTTTAAGGCTACAAAGACAATATTATGCTTAGTAGTCTGCTTCCTTTTTTCTGGCCCTACTCTGCCATAGCTAGATGTTGATATATCTCTTTATGTATAGGCTCTTCTTCTCTTTGTATCATTAACTACAGTTTTATATCTTTAGTACAACTACGCTCTGACTGCTGTTAGATTCATGCACTACAATGAATGCTATTGTGACTGTTCTCAACCTTCCAAATTTTTAAAGCGGTATGTTTGCAGTTTTATTTACTTGATGGTTCCATTCACCATACTGATAGTGTGGTCTGTGAAAACTGCTACCTTATTCTCACTGCTTTCACAACTCTATAGTGGGAAACTCTTTCCTTACTATCATGTCACATACTAAATTGGGTATTATAACAATAGTATGAACTACTTCCCCAATCACAGTTTGTATTTCTGGCTTTGTAATAGGGTACACTCTCTTATATCCATGAATGCATACTATTGGACTTACTTTGTTAGCAAGAGCTTTCTTCTAATTAATATATATATATATATATATATATACATATATATATATATATATATATATATATAGATAGATAGATACTGCCTTTTTATCAGTGTGACCATGCTGCCTTAATCTATCCGTCCTTGTAGCTCCCAAACCCCATATAACTCATTGCAGTTAGTTAACATTGCAGCAGAACTGTAAAATAATCCATTGTCAATCAGCTACAGTACAGGAAGTCCTTGGAAAAAGTTGGAACTTATTCTGGTAGAAAACTCCAGAGTGTGAGACAGAAAGATAGAGAGAGAAAGAGAGAGAGAGACTGATTTAAAGGTACTTACTATACATTCATTTAACAGAGCTTTGTTTTGCTTGGAAGAACATTCTTCTTGAAATAGCAATCTTTCTGCTATTACAACCAACCGTTCAGAGTCCATAGAGTCAGTTTGACAAACCTGCATCTTAAAGATGTAGGTAAAGATCTCATGAATTTGCTAATGACTAGCATCTCTACCATTGTTTAGCATGTTGACCCTCAGGATCTAACCATGCAATAATTATATGTTTTAAATTATATAGCAGTGATCTTACAATTTTGTTTTGAGAAAAGCACCATTATGAAACATTAGAGATTATGTCTCTGAGGTAACAACTGATCCATCATGTAATGCCTTCTTAACCTTTACATAGTCCTGATACTCAGTCTTTTCTATGTCGATGAAGGTCTTTCAGTGGTTCTCTGGTCAGCTGGGCTAAAAGGATCTTGGCTCAGTTTGCTTTATCCCATACTTCCCGGTGCACATACTAATTAAAGGCAACAAGCTACACCTCTACATCCTTCTCTATGCTTTGTTGTTTTAGTAGTGTAACTGTCCTTGGTGTAGCCATTAATTTGACCACTGCCACCATCTTCAGCAGTGATGATCTGCAGTAATTGTTTGATAATGAATCAACACATATGTACAGTTAGCTAAGGAAAAAATACCTTCAGCACATACCATAGGATTACTGGGATTACTGCTCTCACCTCAAGGAAAAATAGTTAAATGAGCTACTTCATTACATTGGTGGTGATAAGTATTGTCGCAGGACTTTTGCATAAAAAAAGTGTGGCAAAAACACCAACATAAAAACAAAGGCTCTAGTCTTAGAAAACGCTGTGATTTATTATTCACAAAATATAAAAATGCTTGTTCTCCTCAAAAGAAAAGTCATAGTTTACCAAAATCTTCACAGCAAGTAACTTTAACACAGCATATATAGCTTGGTTACAATCATTTCAGTGAGTCTCTGTCCTTCTGAACCTCCCAGTAACTCTCTTCTAAATTCCTGTAACAGCAGTGACCTTGAGTTCCCTTACAGTGTCTTTGCTCCCCTTCTTCACCTTTGCCATTTTTATTTTCCTCCAGCTTCCTTCTGACATCTTGTTCCATGTCTTCCTTTATTGTTTTTGAGAGCTGCTTTCCAGAAATCAACCCCCAAGAAGGCAGACAACACTCAGTAGGGACTTTATTCAGCACTACGTTTTCTCAACTTTAATTGCTTCATTAAGTAACCCTGCTCTGCTTAACACAGAAAAGCTTCTTTCTACTGTTAAAGGAACATGCTGTCTAAAATTAATTATAACATTTCTATATACACTATTTATATCCAAATCTACAAACTTTTGGGTCATTTTTCCTTTGCCATGCAGTATCTCTGTGCTGGCAACAGAGAATGTTTATCTGCTTAACTGCCTTAAGAATTGGAAAGCCAAACAAAGCTACATATTGCCATAAGCTATCAATCAATAAACTATATTTTAAAAATATTTTAATTTCTGATTGCAGTTTTCTTTCTTAAAAGGTATCATTTTTGCCAATGGAGAATCTTGGAAGCAGATGAGACGATTTGCACTCTCCACGCTTAGAGATTTTGGAATGGGTAAAAAGACCATTGAACACAGAATTCTGGAAGAAAGTACAGCTCTGATAAAGGTTTTTGAATCTTTTAAAGGTAAGTCATTCAGCTATGGATCAAAAATGTTACATTTATATTTCAAGTTGCATTACTGAATGAATTAAAAAAGTGAAATATAAAGTAATGAAGAAAAAATGTGTCTAGAATTAATCTTCTATTACTTTCTTTAATTGTTAACCATATTATAAAAAATATTCAATAAAATCTACATGATCTGATATCTCAGAGGTTAAGGTGCAGGATTACTAACTGGTAGCTCTGGGTTTGAAATCTAACTGGGCAGCAGCAGGCCTGGCAATTAACTTTATTAATGTGCCATGAAAACCCTATAGGGTCGTCACCATGAGTCAAGGTCAGCTCAAAGTCTATTATTTGCTTTAAATATATATATATATATATATATATATATATATATATATATATATATATATATATATCATACTACATTGAACGCATAGTTGATCACACTGAAGGATATCCATCGATCCTTCTATCCATGCTGTCAACCACCTTTTCACCAATCCATCCTTCATTGCATCCATCTATGCATTTTCCTAATAAATATCTACCCCCCTATTCTTCATCTCATCCAGCCAGCTTACCAGTCAAAAATCCAACCATCAAGTTTTCATCTCATCCATCCATCCATCCATCCATCCATCCATCCATCCATCCATCCATCCATCCATGCATCTGTTTCTCATCCACCTATTTATTAATACATCCAGCCTCCTAAACACCTGCATTGTGGGGTAGTAAAACTATTTGCATATCCACAGTATCACAAAAATACAATAAGTAGTATAAGTAAAGTATTGGACAAAGAGTATTTGCAAGAAAGTCAGAATAAGCTTTAAGACAATATGTACCTACGTATGTACATAGCACCACCACTGCCTTACTCTCCTTTACTAACACTATCCTTCAGCATAAAACAATGGCTATCTCTCCTCTGCTACTTTCCTAGACCTATCTAAAGCATTTGACATGGTCCCACACAAACAACTCATCTCTGTCCTCAATAACCTATCCTTCTCTCAATCAGTCACCAACTGGTTTCAGAGTTACCTGTCTGACTGCCAACAATCCGTTGTATGGCAGAATGACATATCTCCCCAACTACCTGTCTCTATAGGGGTTCCCCAAGGATCCATCTTTGGACCCCTACTCTTCTCTATTTTCACCCATAATCTAACCTCTGCCACCAAACATGGCACACTCATACAATACGCAGATGACTCAACCATCATCTGCTCAGCCCAGTCCCTACCCAAACTGCAAAAAGTCACACAGGAAGCCTTTTCTTCTGTTAAAACTTGGTTATCCAATGCCCAATTAATACTCAACCCAAACAAAACTAAACTACTCATCTTCCAACCCAACAAACATACTCAGCACAACTCTCACTTTAATATCACAGATAAAGTTAACACCACTATACACCCAACAGAACACACCAAACTGCTAGCAGTGGAAACAGGCAATAAACTAAAATTTGACATTCATATATCCATGACCATAAAAAAGTCTACAAAAAACTAGGAACATTATACAGAAATAAGCAACTTCTCACCAATGCAGCAAAGATTTCAGTAGCAAATTCCCACCTTATCTCCACCCTACTTTATGCCTCTCCAATATATACCAACCTAAGGCAATGCGATCTAAACAAGCTAGAGACCTGCTACAACAAAATTGTCAAATTCGCCACAGGGGCATCCTACCATAGTCACCACTGTCTCTCACTTGCTGAACTGGGCTGGCTTGAACTCTCTCACCTCCTTCAATGGCATCAAGTCACACTCGCCCACAAACTAGTAAACCATCCACTAAATCTCCCATCCATCCAGAATCTACTCCAACCCTATCGCACCACCAGGCCACTAAGATCTAGCAACAAAAATCACTTACAGGTCATTAAAGCCAATAACTCTGCTGGTGAAGCACTATTCTCTTGCACCATAGCCAAATTATGGAACTCCCTCCCACCCACAATTACCTCCGTACCATCATGCACCCACTTCAAAACTTTACTAAAAGCACACCTAAAAACATGCTGGCTATGCCCTTGCAACTCCCCCTCTAATATCACCCACCCCATCCACCAACTACCTTTCTTTCCACCGCACTAACTACCTTGATTAAGCAAGCTCGGATGCTCATATGCCTAACTACTTATTATACAGCAGGAACTTCTTAATGTAACAATTGTTAATGTCTGTTATGTACTTTGCAGATGATAAAGATTCTAGTTGTCTACTAATGTACTATGTTCTTCATCTGTAACTATGTTTGTAATTGTTAATTCCTATGTTGAGTAAATTGTTAATTGCTATGTAAATCCAATGTAACTACTGTCTGCATATTTTAACTGTGGAGCTTTTCTCCCTAGGCCTCTGCTGAAAATGGGCCTACGTCCAGTCGGACACACCCGGTCAACAAATGTAAATAAATAAATAAATAAATAAATGTCTGCAATCTATATGCGCCATTTTGTAACAGACAATAATAATCCTTTGAATACAAAATGATGTGATAAGTAATGTATTAAATAAACAGTATTCACAGTAAGTCAATATAAGTTTTAAATTATTAAATGTCTACAAATTGTCCATGGCTTTCTTAGAGAGAAAGGGAAGAGATATAAGTGGTAGTTAGAATTTAGATACATGTTACGTGTTATGCTTAGAGGAGTAACACTTACATTAATTTCACTTGCTTAGATTGGATTTAAGTTCTGACAGGAAATTTGTGTATTTAATAAGGTCTTTAATGTAGCTGGGAAGTGACTGCCAAAGTTTGGGGACCAGAATGGAAACGTTCTAGTTAGTACATTTCAGTCTAGTTTTTTGGGAATGAAGAATAGAGCCAGGCTGTGATTAATTCCAAAGCTTATAGGAATGTGTAGAGATGGTGGAAGAGAGTTTGGCTGCAAAGAGTATAAAATTGCCTTTATGTAAAAGTTTCAAGAGACGTCATCCTTATAGAAAATTGTTTGACTGTTGCACAGTAGTGTTTTTGGAGAGGTAGTTATAAAATTAAAGATTTTGTTAGAGATTGTTTGTAGTGCAATAGTGTTTTTAGTGGAAATTGCAGTGATTATTTGGAGACTATGTTCTAACTGTACAGAGAGGATTCTTTTGCCAGTTGCTGCCCCTGCTTATTGTGAAAAACAGTGAGATATCCTATGAGATTCATACAGTAGTTGGTTTATTTTAATTCTTTTTTTCTCAATATGGAGTTGGAAAATTAATATCTGGTCCACTCACATGTCTTTTACACCATCCATCCATTTTGTTAACCAGCAATGCACCCAGCCAACCTTTACAAAAATCCATCCAGCTTTCCATCTAACCAACCAAAATATCCCCACCCATCTATGCATTCATCCTGCCAGTCAGCTAGGCAGGCATCTAGCCAACCCTCCATCCATCCATCCATTCATCCATCCATCCATCCATCCATCCATCCATCCATCCATCCATCCATCCATTTTCTAAATTACTTCTCCTGGTAAGATGTGTGGAGGCAGCAAGCTGAGAAGGGTATTCAAGAGTTCTTTATCCCTACCAGCAGTTTAAAGCTTATCATGTGTGGTAACTAGGTGCTTCTAGGTAAGCTGTAAGATATAATCCCTCCAAATTGCCATGCAGTAGCCCTGGAGCCTCCTCCTAATGGCTGTTTGGCCATACCTTTGTGGGAGGCTTCCACATGGTAAACTTATAAAGTCCTCAAACTACCTTACTTCACTGATCTCTACCCAGAGTATCAGAAGGTGTTCTTGGAGATCGTTCTGGATTGCTGACCTCCTCACTCTGTTAGGGTTAATGAGCCCATCTACATTGAAAAGGAGCCTAATTTTGCCTTCTTGTAACTGAGATTTCATCCTTTTACTTGCTACCCATATCTGGTGATCACTGGTATGGTCAGGAACATAAAACTTCTTCCTATGATGTAGTTCTCAATTCACAGTCATATTATAATACAAGATCTGTAGTACAGCTGCTGCTGCTGTGCACATCAACTGGTCATTTCCTGATGCCATCTGTCTTGATTTGTGAACAAGACTCCAAAACCAAACTGTTCCCCCACAGATACATAGCACAATACTCTCTTTTTTTCCAGAACAAAATGTGAGCTATGATTTAGAGATGCTGATTTTCATCACAACTTCATTCTGAGCAGAAAACCTAGCCAGTGCAAATTGGAGATCACAGTCACTTGAGGCTAAAAGGACATAATCAGCTGAAGCTAGCAAAAGTTTAATCTTCATTCCTAACAATGGATATTCTCCTGATCTTAGCTATGTCATGATACTATGTCCATGAAAATCAGAGTGGAGGCAAGAAAAATCAGTCTTTACAAAGTAATTTGCAAGTTTTGAACATATTCAACTTTATGTGAAGAATGCAGGCAGATTCTTGCTGCTTGAGTACAGGGACTAAATGACAAGCAGTGTGGTCCCGGGACTCCCTATTATTGTAGAATTTCCCACAACACATTTTAAGGTATACAGATATATGTCATTTCCAAGAATTCGAAAAAGGCATAAAGGATACTGTCTAATTTACTTCCCTGAGCTATCCAAGGTTTGTGCAAAGAGTAAGACCTGATCTTTGTTCCACAACTGGAATTGAATCTACATTGCTCTTTTTGAATGTATTACTTATATTATTTTATGTAATATAACTTCATCACAGGCAGTTCATCTTTGAGTACTCTAAGCTATAATGCATGCCAAAAGTAAATTTTGATAAAAATATAGTCTATAAAAAGTCCCCCTGGTAATGTTTTTTTTTTCATGAGTCTAAAACTTTTCTGAAGTTAATCATATAACCTTGAGATAAGGTGAAATACTTGGGAGTAAAGCCTCACTGAGGTATTCACACTAGAATATCACTTGGTTTTGGTACAGTGAATTCCAGTTTTGATGTTAATGTCTATGGCCTGACCAAAATACTTTCTAGTTCAGATTTTTTTGCATATGCTCCACATTCTCTCACTGGCTAGTAGCAACAGTCTGTATAATGCAACATACTTTGATTATTACACATTTTCAGTTCATCATATATTGTGACCACTCCATTTATATGTGCAGTTTTATATACCACCCATTACGACTGCACGACTACCGCCACCCAAAGGTGGTTCATATCCAACAGGTGCTGTAGTAAGGATACATGCGCAGCTGACTGCTGCTTCTCTCAACAGACTGCTGCAGTCACTTGCTCACTAAAATAGTGTGAATCTTGGGTAAACAGCAAGCTTTTTTAGGGTGTTATATTGATAAAATTCATTAAGTAGGAGGATGGAAAGTATTATAAAAATATAAAACACAACTTAACGAAAGGACTGAGAGGTAGTATCCTTACTTTTGATCCAGGAAGATTAGAAGGCTGTGTGTTCTAGTCTCACACAATTTATGCTTCAATTCTAAAAACACAGGACACCACTGAGGAAAGGCAGAGTGTGAAATTCCTAAGACACTATGATCTGAAGTCCCATCTACAGGAGTTGATATTGGTTAAGTGGAAACTCCAGACTGCAAGACTGTTATGGGACAAAGGAGAATGGAATTTTATTAAAGCACAATAAAAGGAAAAATCCATGCACTGTCAAAAACATTGCAGACAAGCATTTGTCAATGTTGAACGCTGATTGCACAGTAATGATAGTGTAATATTAGGATGTAGTGTAGTGACACATTAGGAAACAACATGAAAAACAACATGTCAGGCTTAACAGATCTGCAGTCGTGGAAGCTTAATTGAAATATTCCTCTTGTTTGCACTTGAATCCAACTTCTGATATTTGCAGTTATGTGAAACAAAGGAAACATTTTTATTTGTTTATATTTGGCTATTATTTCTGCAATTGGGTATTACAGAATACTGCTTACCAAAGAATTGGTACCATGACAGTGTATATTGCTAACCAATAATCTTCTTTTCTTACGTAGACATTTGAATGTTCTTTTTGTGATCAGAATAAAAAAGACCACAAAAACACATAAAGCAATTGCTTAATGTGGGGAGTCTGCCTGATACCACCTGAATTATACAATGCACAACCATGACCTACAAGGAAACAACACAGAAAGAATAAAGTCATTTTTCTGAGATTCACTTCTTCTCCCACTTGATCAAAAGTGTATTCAATAACCTATGAGAACAAAAGCAGCTGTTGGCAAACTGCATTTTATAGAATGCATTGCAACTATATATATATATATATATATATATATATATATATATATATATATATGTGTGTGTATGTATCTACATTGAATAATTGAAATTATAAAACTTCAAACTCATATAGTCAGGACCATATGATCGAAGTTTTGTAACTTTGAACATTAAAAATAAACAAGAAAAAAAACAATTAAAACACATATATGCAAGGGAAACAAAGTCCAAGAAAAGAGGCACTGGAAACACTCAGAGACTTTTATTAAAATCACAAGTTAAAACTTCTGACACAAAGTCAAAACTTTCACCATCAAGACTTCCTCAGGCGAATACAAATCAATTAAAACACACACAACTTAAATACTTAAAGTCACATGACAGTCATTTAAGCCTTCTGATGTAACACTTTCAAGTAAGATTTTAAAGTAAAATAATCATTGAGTCTGGGGGGGTATGTGGGCTCTCATATGTAATATCCACTTCATCTCTTCATTTTCTGAGGAAAACCTTGATGGTGAAAGTTTTGACTTTGTGTCAGAAGTTTTAACTTGCGATTTTAATAAAAGTCTCTTTCTTTTCTTGTACTTTGTTTGCTGCTGTATTGAGGACTGGTTTAAAACCAACTTGCTGATTTTTGTGGAGATTTTGGCTGTTTACAGCAGTTGGTAGGTACCTAGAGTTGTTTTTTTAACCTTGGATACTGAACTACCTTTATTTAGAACAGGATGACAACAGTACTTCTCAAGACTGTTGGTGAGATAGTGAATGTAGATATTAATCCTTTACTGACCGTCACTGGCATGAGTGAAGTAAGAACTTTAACTACAACTGAGGATAATGGTAACAATGATTTACTTTTAACCTATAAACAAAAGCTGCGGGACTTTGAATATAATGTGATGGCATATAAGTGCTTACAATGGCAGAGGTTACTGTTTGAGGCATATTTACAACACAAGATTGTACCTAGAGGTCTTCGAATTCTGAAAATGCCCTCATATAGAGACAAGTATTCTGACTTGCTCCACAGATGGCAACTTATTAATTTGAGCTGCTCGTTCCATTACATGGAACTAATGAACACTTATTTTCAACCATTGGAGCTGGATCTGCGATCCAACGTAAAATCTTGTTATAATGATCTAGCTACAAGTATAGATATCAATGAATGTGCAGCACTTTTTAATGAAACACTTGGCAAATTAAATGTCTTTGAAAAATGTCTTATAGCAGGCAAAAAGAAGAAACTCTATGGGGATTTAGCTGATTTCGAGAAAGGAAATATTTTTATCTAGCCAAAAGATAAGACTAAAACCAATGAACATGTTCGGCAGCAAGCTAAAACTCCACCTACTTCAGAGCGGACCTTGACAAGAGCATCAATGTCACAACTGCCTGAGACAGAGCAACTGAGTCGCAAACTGAAGTGATATGAGTGGGGCAACAGGTGTGCTTTAGCTACATCAATGCCAACAACAAACAAAGAAACCCGGTTCTTTGGAGAGAGAACAGTGAGGGTAGATGCGACACAAATGCACGCATTGGACTCTGTGGATTTTCCCTTCTTTATGTACCAGCCATTTCCAATGCCAAAACTGCAGAAACGGGTGCAGAGTTTAACCGAGAAGCACAGTGGTGAGACAATGACCAAACGCCCATTCACCAGGAGCCAAATCAACAAGTAAATCTTGTATTTAATTTATCTAACTGTATTTTAAGTGAATCTGAATTGTCCGTTTTAAATAAGGGCTTGACTTTTGTGCCTTTAAAGACAATAGACATTTCTAGAACATGTACTGAGGTCAAATATTTTATAAGAAATTAATGTCTGAAAACATGTTTTTCTAGTGCTGATACACATGTAGTCAATGATTTAAAATGGAGCAGTGCTTACATTCCACAAAGTAGTGGTGCTTTGCAAATATTTGAGAAGGTTGTTGAGCATGATTTGTACATTCTATATGAGAATAATAAGGTAGATGAATTCTATAACTTGACTAAAGAAGAAAATGAAGCTGTACGTTCATTAGTAAACAATCCAGATTTAGTCATTAAATGTGCAGACAAAGGTGGGGGCATAGTTGTAATGAATAAAGAATTTTATTTTGGAAAGATGCAATCTGTTTTACAGGGAGGAGAATATCAAATGACTACAAGGAATGAGATTAATCATTTCTGTTTAAATTTAAATAAGTTTTGTGATATGCATGACAGTGTGTCACTGAGTGATACTTTAATTATCTGTATATCGAAAATCCTAAACTACCTCTGATTTATGGTATACCGAAGTTACACAAAAGTGTCAGTGACTCACCAATGAGACCTATTATCTCAGCTAAGGGGTGGGTCACTGAACCACTGTCTAAGTATTTGGAAAAACAACTAATATCAATTTTGGAAAAAGCTACTACTATTCTGAAAGATACTAACACCTTACTTAAGCAACTTTATGAATGGTCATCAGGTAAATTTCATAAAGGGGCTTATTTTATAATGCTAGATGTAGATTCATTGTTTACCGTTATACCATACGATAATGGAGTGAATAGTGTGAAACTGTTTTTAGAAAGTTCTTCCAATTATAGTACAAACAAAATCAAGCTGATATGTGATTTTTTGATGTTGGTATTAACTAACAATGTTTTTATTGTTGACATCAAGTTATATCGCCAAGTGAAAGGAGTAGCGATGGGTACTCCTGTCGCAAATATATATGCTAACATCGTGATGTACATGTGGAAAGAGAGATATGTGCTATCTGTACTTAATACAACATATTAAATTTTATAAGCATTTTGTAGACAACCTTTTTATAATCTGGGAAGGTAGTCAAGAGAATTTTTGTAACTTCTATACATATATAAATAATAACACCTCATTCCTGAAATTTAAGTATGAAGTTTCAAGTGATCAGATTGCATTTTTAGATGTTTTATTGTACAAATATGAGAACGGAGTAATTCAGACAGAGATGTATAAGAAAGAAGTTAAGTGTAATGACTATTTACATCACAACAGTATGCACCCCCCCCTTTATGTTTAACAACATTGTGAGAAACCAGATGGAATGGAGGGCAAAATTAAATACCACTGAAGATAGATTTGATTATCAGTTAGATCGTGTGGGTATAGATTTTGTAGATAGAGGGTACTCTAAAAGAGATATATACAGTGCATGAAGAGAAGTTAAGCAGTCAAGCTTAAAAGGAGAGATGCAGCCCTATTTTAGTGAGACACACCAGTCTGATATAAGTGCACAATTTAAAACAAACAAGACAAGATATTTGTTAACATATAATAGGAACACTGAAGCAGTTAAAAACATCATTTGTAAGCACTAGACAATTTTACGAGATGTTCAAGAACTAGGTGATATAGTTGAAACCCCCCCCCTTTGTTTGGTTATAAACGCAATAGCACGTTGAAACAAACATTATGTTATAAAGAACAACCAAAAAGTTGTTTAATGGCATAAGAAACAAGCATGGTACTTATAGATGTAATAATTGTGTTTATTGTAAACATCTATGTACAGATAAATCAATAAAACATCCAGTAACAGGAAAAGATTTTATTTTACATGCTTGGTGCAGCGGTAGCATTGTCGCCTCACAGCAAGAGGTTCTCCCCTTCAATTCTCAGCTGGAGCACCTTCTGTGTGGAGTCTGCATGTCCTCCCCGTGGTCGAGTGGTGTTCAAAAGACATGCGTGAATGGGCGTGCTATCCTTGAAGATTGAGCATCGAGCTGGCACCTCGACACCGTAAAACTCTATTGCCAATCATTAGCAGACCAGAGTTCCGCTGTGGCGACCCCTAATCGGGAAAAGCCAAAGGAAGAACAACAACATGGGAACTGCAATACAAGCAACTTAGTTTATATAGCCAAGTGCGTATTGTGTGAGTGTTATTATGTAGGAATGACGAACAGAAAATTCAAGGAAAGTATAGCTGGTCATCTTAATGAAATTAAATACAAAGTCACCACTAACGCACTTAGTAAACATATATTAAAAAAGGGTGAGGAACATAGTTTTAAATTTATGATTATAAAAGTAATTTATAAGCCCTTGAGGGGAGGGATATGAAACTTTTAACAGAAAATGAAGAGATGAAGTGGATATTACATATGAGACTCCCCGGACTCAATGATTATTTTACTTTAAAACCTTACTTGAAAGTGTTACATCAGAAGGCTTAAATGACTGCCATGTGACTTTAATTATTTAAGTTGTGTGTGTTTTAATTGATTTGTATTTGCCTGAGGAAGCCTTGATGGTGAAAGTTTTGACTTTGTGTCAGAAGTTTTAACTTGTGATTTTAATAAAAGTCTCCGAGTGTTTCCAGTGCCTCTTGTCTTGGACTTTGCTGCTGTACTGAAGACTGGCTTACAACCAACTTGCTGATTTTTGTGGACATATATGCAGGGGGCAAGCCCCCCTGCACTCCCCACACCCCCTGCTATTAAAATATACCAACTCTGAGATCACACTACAGCAAGGAAAAGGGAATAGTCCCATTCCACGCTGTATGGAGATCTCTGTTTAAGTGTTCAAAGTTTTAAAACTTCGATCATATAGTTTTGGCCATATGAAATTCGAAGTTCTAAACTTCAATATATATATATATATATATATATATATATATATATATATATATATATATTAACATTATTTTAAAAGAAATTTAATGACTGATTCTCCTAAAGGGAAGCTTATTCCATAATCTTGGAAGGAGTAATGTAATTTATCTGTAATATTATTTATATCTAGCTTATTTAACACTGAATAAAACAGTTATTTCTATGACCTATACTCTTTGAACATAGATTTCAAAACTATATATTTTAGAGTTTCCTGCCTTACACATCTATCCACTAAACATAGTCCTTCTTGTAATGTGTTATATTTTGTCTTGGCTTTAACTAGCAATTTACCATGAAAAAGTCTCCACCTTTACTACATAGTAACTCACTTTCTTTTGTCATGATTTTAAAGTGGTAGTGCAAATGTAAAGAGAATAAATGTGGATTTAACACATTTAAAATACCATTATCCACTGCTTTGCTTAAAATATATATTTGGGGAGATTTTACTTCTTCCCTTCAATTACCTCAAAAAGTCTAATACATTTCTATTTCCAACTCTTCTGCTAAGTTATAAACATGGTCAGAATATTCAATTATCCCTATTAGTACACTTTTTACCAAATATACCTTTTCTCTAAATGATACTTTGTATACATGTCATGTTACTAATTTGCCTCACTTTATCTGTTATCTTCTTATATAATTTTAATGCAGTTTCTTTGTCACCAAACTTAGAAACAATATTTCTATACAATTTTAATCGTGTTTATCTCTATTTTTTTGGCTCCCACCTATTCCTTTTCTCCTATCTTTATTTAAATCTAAACCATCTCCACACGGCATATGTTAATTCTTATATACTTATATTAATACTAAGGTGGAAAATATAAAAAATACTTAAATCTCCCTTATGCTTCCGCATTGTACTTTCATGGGGAAGGAAAAATATTAAAACATTTACATCACAATGCTTTCCTTACTTCCACTATCATATTAATATATTATTCTCTTTCACAGACAAAATAATGCTGTTTGCATAATTCAGAATAGCTAGAATTTTTATAGCTTCATCTATTAATCAATTGGTACCTTTTGCATTTCTTTTGCTTTTTTACTTCAACATTGAAAACTATTCTAAGCAGTACATGACTCAGTCAACAGCCTTGACTTCTCCATTCCTCATGCTCATCCCTTGTTCTAAAGTATTAATCTGTGAAAAAAACATGATTTATTATCAATATTTTCAGAAAAAGTCTCAGATGATTTCAAATGATCTTCTAAATCCATAAGTTTTACAAATCTCTAACGTGCCTATGGCCAATATAGTGTGCTTTTGTAATATTGCAACATATTGATTTGGATTTGATTTATTCTATAATTTAGTTCTTTCAGCAATTACAGCAACCTTAATAACTCCCAAAAAAGCATGGGTTTTACTATTCGTTGCAACATCATTTTCCATTCTTGTTTTAATGTTTAACATTAATAATGTCTCCATTTGACTAACAAGTTTCTGTCTCCTCTTTTCATATAAATTTAACCTCCTACATACATTTTCTTTAACAATGACATTAATACTTTACTAATTTAATTATTTGGAAAATAATTGAATTGCCATTTCTGTTGCTATAGATAAAATTCATAATTTAAGCTAACCTCTACACAATCTTTTGAGCTTCTTTGAAATGCTGATCATTTACACTTTATTCATCAGTATAATTATTTCTTATCTTTATCACTTAATTTCTTTAACCCCTACTTGTTTTCTGTTTTCTTTCTTATGTCTTACTCTGAGTTCCCTCCATATAAATTTCTGATTTAATTTTCAGATAATTACAGGATAGTAGTTTCTTCAGAATATTTTCCAACTTTCTCATTTTCATATTTTCCAAGATGATTTTTTTATCATGTAACTTAATAATGGAACAGCCTCTTTTATCCATTTATTGACTACCGTTTTAGCCAGTCATTCTGTTAATAACATTGCTCCTATTAAGTCTGCCTGCATTCTATAAGCTAAATCAAAATCACTGTAACAGGTGCGAGCAAGCAAAATCTGAAGGTAATGCTACTCAATGTTAGAAGTCTAAACCTCAAGATGCACTCTCTCGAGCCTCTCCTCAAAATGGAGAACATCGATATCTGTGCAGTAACTGAGACCTGGTTCAAAGCTCCAGAGAGCACCCCTTCAATACCAGGCTACAACTCATACCACACTTTTCGGCCACTAAACCAGGACCAAAACACTAAAGGTGGAGGAGTGTCCATATTCACCAAGGATATTCACACCACCAGGCTGGTTGCCCAACACAATGCATCTGACATTCTCCAGGTGCAACTAACACTAGGTGAGACTACAATACAAATTGTAGCTTGCTACAAATCCCCCACCATACCCCAAGATTCTCACTACACCTTTTTAACATATTGGAAAATATTAAGATACAACCAAACACCCTAATACTGGGTGATTTCAACTACCCGGCCATTAACTAGGAAAAAATACTCCTGTACCAACACCTTTGCTCAACGGTTCTTGGAATTCATAAATTCCAACACCCTAGAGCAACTAATTCATAACCTCACCAGGGGTACCAATAATCTGGACCTGGTCATTACTAACATGGGAGAGCGATGCTCCACACCAGTGGTCACCTCCTCGTTGGTCAGATCAGACCATAAGCTATTCACCCTTGCCATCCACATCCCATCCCCACCCCCCCTGTAAAAAACTTCTCCAAAGCCAACTTCATGCTTCTCAAGTCAGAAGTATCAACCTTCATGACACCCATGCAGATGGGAACTGAAAGTTCAACTGCTGAATCCTACACTAAGGGGCTGTACGAGTACATTCACTTGTGCATGGACCGAGCCATCCCAAATAGAACCAAGATGCTGTCCTCTAAATAAAGGAAGCCAAGCTGGTGGTCCCCTGCCATAAACAAGCTGTACAACAAAAGGAAGAAACTGTTGCAGAAAAAAGGAAGAACACAGGATTCAAAAAACTTCCTCACCAGCCTCAGTAGAAAGCTGAGATCCCTCATAAAATCTTCCAAAGCTAGTTACAAAAACAAAACTGCCAAAGATTCCAAAGACAACCACAAGGCATTCTATAGCTGTGTCAAGAATCTAAATGGCAATACTCAAATCTGCTCTGAGCTACAGTAGAATGGCACTAGATAAACTGATCCCAAGGATATTGCCAATATCCTGGCAGACAGATTCAGTGTCAACTTCACCCCTCTTACCTCCTAAAGGGCCCATCTCAATACCGAATGAATGCCAAATTGTGGTAATCACGGCCACTCAGGTAAAAACCGCACACTCCAAAGCCAAGAATGCAGAATCCATGGGACCAGACAACATCCCGGGCTGTGTACTGCATGAACTACAAAATGAACTGGCAACTCATCTATGTGTCATGTTTAATCATAGCCTCACCTCAGGCTTTGTCCCTACAGAGTGGTGCACAGCTACAGTCATCCCACTCCACAAGGGGGTATCCACTTTGGATCCTGGTAACTACTGTCCCATCAGTCTAACAAGCCTGATCTGCAAGGCCATAGAATGTATTATCATGGAACTTATAAACAAAGACATTGGCAACCTTCAAACACTGGACCCCACCCAGTTTGGGTTCGTGAAGGGCCGATCATACCTTCTGAACCTGATCGACTTCTTTGAATCATTCTCCAGAGCCATGGATGAGGGTAAGGTGGTTCATACAGCCTACTTGGACCTCGCCAAGGCTTTCAACACTATCCCCCACTCTGGAATCATAGATAAACTTACTAAGCTGGGCATTGATCCCTATGTCACTCGATGGGTTGCAAACTGGCTTACTGACAGAACGCATACTGGAAAAGTAGCTGACTCCAAATCCAGCTCCAGACAAGTGACAAGTGGTGTACCACAGGGTTCTGTCATGGGACCACTCTTGCTTGGCATCTACTTCTCTGAAGTACAGGCCAACACTAAGGGACTCTGGCTTACAAAGTTCGCAGATGCTTGCAAGCTGGGAGCCATTATTGAATCCCCAAATTATATGGATATACTACAAAAGGGCCTTACCAAAACAGATGCTTTGTGCCAGAGCCATGGGCTCAAGCTAAATGCCAAAATATGTATAGTTGTCTCCTTATTGGGAAAAACCACATACCTGTGAACTATCACATAGGTGGCAGTACACTAATCACCGAAAGTGTGATAAGAGACCTAGGGACACAGGTGGACAGTGGTCTCAGCTTTGATAACCACATAGCCACAACAGTTAGAAAATTGTTCTACATGGCACACCTCATCACTAAGATCTTTTCATCCTGAAAAAATTAGGTCATTGTCCCTCTGTACTCATCCCTCATTAGACCCATTATAAAATACAATGCCCCATTTTGTATGTACCTTACAAGACATCTGCAACAACTAGAAAGGCTGCAGAAATACCTCACAAAAAGTATCACATGCCTAAATCAGATGCCTTATGCTGACTGTCTAAAGAAACTCCAGCTGTACACTGTCGCATATCGCCTACTTAGAGGTGATCTCTGCCTAACATACAAGGCCATGTCAAACCCAGAGTTGCTGGACATGCTACACTTAAAGAAATCCCAATCACTCCAAGCCACATGCTCCAGGGATCTTAACCTCGTCATCATGATGAATAGAACATGCTGGAGGGATAGGTTCCTGACTCAGAGACTCACCATACTCTGGAATAGGCTGCCATACATGTCAGGTAGAGCGCCTCAATGGCCCTCTTCAAGAGGAACTGTAACAATTGGATGGGCGATAGGAAATTCACCCCAGGGATCACATCAGTAGCCCTGCTAGACAGGGGTCCAGGACAGTAATTATTTGTGGGAAGCAATAGCCAGGGAATCATTATGGCTAGGCTTCTATACGCCCTAGGGCCGATAGCCTAGTACCTACCTTTGAACCTATGAACCTATGAATTCATGAAAGCTGATTCTTTTACCATAAACATACTTTTTTTACTTGTCTTCTTTGTACAAAATATTCCAGTTTACATTTCCATTGAGAACATGAATAAAAAAACTCACATATTTATGATGCAGCCATAGATATTGCAATGAAGTTTCTACTTCTGGAGTTTTAAAGCTATCAGGCTCAGTGTTATTTTATTTTTTAATTCATTTCCTCTTTTTTTCATATACCCTATTCTAAAAATAAAGCTGTATGACAAGAAAAGTAGGTAACTGAAACTTCTTCATTTATTTTTCCAGTCTGTTTATTAAAAAATATGTAATCTGTTCTGGTCTTAATAGTTTTCTTTTGTTTAAAACATCAAACAGGTCCACATTCTCCAGTATGTTGTTTCAACTGTTTTATGTCTTTTTCTTCTTTTGTCTTTCTTTACCAATATCATTGGTAAAACTTCCCTTCCCATAATATACAGTAACTGCACTGATGATAAGATAAGGCACATTATTAAACACATGACACTTTTTTCCTTATTGTATAGCACTATATCCATTGCATAATCTTAAATGTGTGTTCTGCAAACAAATATTAAATATAGTCTCTCCACATGGCCCCATAATTATTCTAAGAACTGTAATTTCCTTTTGTGTTTTTATAAGAATTACCATGCCACTGCACTCTTCTGTTTCATCATTGGATGGAATTAGTCACACTATCACAGTTTTTGCCTTACTACACCAGCCATAATTATGTTTAACTCATTCCCTTCAACAGTGCTCTGAAAGTTTGAAGTCTAATTTCTGTTGGTTGAATCCTGAGCTATTTGAGAAGATCAAGTTATGTCCTCAAGTTCAAACAATGGTTAATATCTCTAAAGCTAGAAATGCTTCTAAAGAAGTATAAAAGACAAGCAGTTCAGTGCCAATGCAGACCAGTATTTATAGTTAAAGCAACATTTAGATTCTAAGTCTTAAATTTGATTTTACAAGTTAAAATAAATAGAATAAATATTAAGTTTTGTATTGATAAGAAACAATTTACATTATCTTGGTAAGAACCCAAGCTAGACATTTACTGTGATCAGTTGTTTGCTTATCCAGGTGTGAACTTTTTTTATGAATCTAAGCAGCTCTGTCTATTCTGCATTGTTGATGAGATAGTTAAGGAAAAAAAATGTGACAGCATAAAAAGATAGTATAGATGAATAGCATGTAATATCTCTTCATCTGTGCTAGGCTAGTATTAATAGAGTTAATGTTTCTTCTTATGTCATCTTTAAGATAAAGTATTTCAATAGATTGCATGTAGCATTGTTTTACAATTATTAATCTATATATGAACAGTTAATATTAGATGCCTGGAGGTGTCAATAGAATTTACTGAGTTTAATGGGGGAGTGTCTAAATAATTCTAAAAGTTATGTAAGTTACCAGCAAAAATATTATTAATTCATCAGTTAAGGTTAGTGTAACCCATCAAAGTCTACTGAACTGTATCAAAACATGTCATCCCTCCTTACCTTACCTTACGACTATCCCTTGGACAAGGGCAAATGAGACACAGTACATCATCAACATCTCACTTGTACATTCTTCTTACTTCTCCCTACTTAATCTCTGATATAGGTGCATTCAGTTGGGGGGGTGCTGAGGTGGCACTACATTCCCAAAGCAACAGAGTATGAAGTTTCAATATGTTTTTTATGAGCAATAACTAAGCACTGGAAGACATTGCTGCTGCAATTTTTGTTTTCTGCAAGTATCATTCTCCTGGAGGAGACCTTCTGCATCTCTTTCTTTATTTAAACTCTCCATGAATCACTAACTCTTGAAGAAAGGAATTACTATGCAATTTTGGATAGCTCTGTTTGATTGGCTGAGTGGCAAATCCCAAATGAACATTGACCAATCAGCTCCCAGTATGATGACTGAATTCTGTTTGGTTTTTCATTATGTTTGGTCCTCACTTGCCTGCAGTACCACTGCAGTTCTGGCAATTATACAAATGTACCACATTCTGCTCACCATTAATGATGAAAGATTGCATATTAATAAAATGCATCTTAGTTTAGTTATTCCATTATCTTAAATGTTTGTATTTCACATTGAAAAACATCTAGTTAAGCTGGGTTTTTATTAAAAGGAATGTTTACTACTTGTAGGACTGAAAATTTATTTGGACAAATATAACACCATAGCTGTGCTTCTTTGGTTTTACATCACTGTCTGCTTAGTTAAAGCATGCTGTTCAGATTATTCATTTATTCCTTTACTTACTGAATGGTGCTCTCTTTTTCTCTATCTGTCTTTCATGCTCAAACAAAAAATGAACTTTAGTCATGTCACAACATCCTCTGGGAGCATTCCCTCTGCTGTAAGCAATCCATTATATGTAGCATTTTGTCTGCTTAACTTATTATAATAATATAAGCACAATTGTTAGTCTCATATCTTGAAATAATGTGTGCTTTACTTCTCTAGTTATTTTAAGAATGTAAACAGTCACACTGACTCAACTGTAAAGTTTTGCAAATGGTCTGAATCTATCATGTCTTAAGGCAAAACTAGCAATTTATTACACTATTTACCTCTGCTGGTACTTGAAATACAGACTAGCAAATATTAATGGTTAGCTTTCATCTGCCTTAATTTAAAACTATTTTTTTGCAAACTGCATTTCTGACGTTATCTATCTTGACAAATATATAGAAACACTATCTATTCACTAACCATTATTCTAGTCTAATTCAGAATCAGTGTTCATTCAGTGTAACTTTTGCTCAGGCTATTACGGCATCTCCACCCTTGCCCCATATGTGTAAAATGTAACTTTTCTGCTCTCCAGGTGAAGATGTTTCTGTTAATGTAGCATTGCATTAACCATACTCTTTCATGTTTAATAATACAGTTCTGTTGGGTACATTGGTCTTACAGTCTCTCTTTTTTTTCTCTGTTTCCCATTCATAGTCAAGGAAAAATGAAATTTAGTCATGTCACTTAACCTTCTGTGATTATTCCCCTCTGCTCTAAGTAAGCCATTCCTTGCACCATTAACTGTGATCTGTTATGACTTTGTTATATATCATACAGCCTAACAGCCATATTTATTTATTTATTTAGTCTTTGTTGACCAGTTTAGTCCCCCATCCTCTATTCAAGGAATACCCTACTTGGTATTTATACTACCAGAAAAAAATTTGGCCAGGGCCCTGGGGAACTTTCCCCATCTGTTTTCAATGGGTGCTGTGAGGTCTTCTAAATCCAGCAGAGCTTCCATCAGCTCAAGTAGATGTGATCTCAGTTTAACATCTCATCTGAAGGATTAAATTCCTTTCTCTGCTTTACTTATTCCTTTCAGCTCTTCTGCTCTGTTTTACTTTGTAAGCTCTAAGCATCTCTTGCTGTTATCCACCATATTTCATGTGTTTTCATACTTGGTATTTGTCTCATCCATGTCTCATCCAAAACCTATGACTACAGCAGATCCATATATCACTCACATCCACTGTTGTTGGATTAACCAGTATTTTCTCTTCTATTATGCTCCTCTAACTGAAATATACAATGGCCTAAATATTTCTATCCCGAAACCTTTATCTCCATCCCCTGATCATTTGCCATCTCCCTTCAAACTGATCATCTTTCATTTTGCTATGGTAATGTCAGACGTCAATCTCTGTCTACACTTTCTTCTGGCAGTATCACATTCAAAATTAGTGGTATTGCAGTTTTAGGTGTACCATATCAATGCTGATGCCTCAAAGTTAAACTCTTTCTGGTAAGCAATTCAGTTCCAAAGTTTTGTTCATGGTCCACAGTTTAAAGATTCAGTAATTTTGATTACTCTGATACTTGGATGCAAAAGCTGACAATAGATACTATTATCATCACAGACACTTGCATGAAGCTAGACTCAAATGTGCGGTAACCCGTCCAAAAACTGTTTACTCTTGGGAGATAACAAATTAAAGAATAGTACTAATAACATAAAAGCTATTCTGGTAGCTAAACATACGCAGCACAGTCATGTAGCTACTATGCCTAGCACCAAGAATAGTAACGTCATCTGGGCCACTGTGAGCTGCAACATGCGGCAACATAAAACAAATTCTAATGAGTATGTTTATATTCACCCCTACTGTCACATTTGAATGCAGTGAGCAAAGTCTTCTCTACCTTTTAATGTTGCTTCAACCATTATTCAGCTTTACTTCTTAATTCAATGTGAAATTACTTCTAAACTCCCCATTATATTCACACCACCCAAAATATTGCCTAGTTTTTAATAATAAAGACTGGGCATAACACCATATTAGTCATTCTCTGGTGGATTAGGTTCTTTACAAGAAATTTGTATGCAGTTTTCTGTCCTAACCTCATTAATAAGCGAACACTGCATCACTGTGGGTACAGGCTTTTCCAAACATTAACACCCCAAGCTTATAATTTCTAGCAGGTTCATCGCAGACTAGTCCACTCCTTCAGACAGCTTATATTCTACTAGACTCATCACAAGGCAGATTGGAAACAGGAGATGATACCATATTGTAGACATTCATAAATTTACTTCTTCCAGTCTTCTTCTTCTTCTTCTTTCGGCTTTTCCCAGTTAGGGGTCCCCACAGTGGATCACCTGTTTCCATTTCTTCCTGTCTTCTGCATCTTGGTCTGACACACCAACCACCTGCATGTCCTCTCTAACCACATCCATAAACCTTATCTTAGGACTTCCTCTTTTCCTCTTACCTGGCAGCTTCATCCTTAACATCCTTTTCCCAATATACCCAGCATCCCTCCTCAGCACATGTCAAAACCAATGCAATCTCGTCTCTCTGGCTTTGTCTCCAAACTGCCCAACCTGGGCTTACCCTCTAATATACTTATTTCTAATCCTGTCTAATCTCATCACACCCAGTTTAAATCTTAACATCTTTAACTCTGCCACATTCAACTCTGACTCCTGCCTTTTTGCCAATGCCACTGTCTCTAACCCATATAACATAGCTGGTCTCACTACCCTTTTGTACACCTTCCCTTTCACTCTTACTGGTACTCATCTGTCACAAATCACTCTTGACACTCTTTTCCACCCACTCCATCCTGCCTGTACTCTCTTTTTTACCTCTCTTCCACACTCAGCATTACTCTGAACTGTTGATCCCAAGTATTTAAACTCATCCACCTTCGCCAACTCTACTCCATGCATCCTCAACATTCCTCTATCCTCTCTTTCATTCGCATACATATATTTCATCTTAGTCCTGCTGACCTTCATTCCTCTCCTCTCTAGAGCATATCTCCACCTCTCCAGGGTCTCCTCAACCCATTCCCTACCCTCATTACATATCACAATGCCATCTGCTAACATCATAGTCCACGGGGACTCCTGTCTCAGCGCAAACATTGCATCTGTAGTGCTCTTTCCTGGCATGAAACCATACTGCTGATCACTAATCATCACCTCCCTTCTTAATCTAGCTTCCACTACTCTTTCCCATAATTTCATGCTGTGACTGATCAGTGTTATCCCTCTGTAGTTACTACAGCTCTGCACATCACCCTTATTCTTAAAAATCGGTACCAAAACACTTTTTCTCCACTCCTCAGGCATCCTCTCACTTTCCAAGATTTCATTAAACAATCTGGTTAAAAATTCCACTGCCATTTCTCCTAAACACCTCCAAGCTTCCATGGGTATGTCATCTGGACCAACAGCCTTTCCATTCTTCATCCTCTTCATAGCTATCCTTACTTTCGCCTTGTTAACCCATAGCACTTCCTGATTCACTATCCCAACATCATCCAGCCTTCTCTCTCTCTCATTCTCTTCATTCATCAGCCCCTAAAAGTACTCCTTCCATCTGCTCAACACATTCTCCTCACTAGTGAGTACATTTCCCTCATTATCCTTTATCACCTTTACCTGCAGCACATCTTTCCTAGCTTGGTCCCCCTGTCTAGCCAGTCGGTACAGGTCCTTTTCTCCCTCCTTTGTGTCCAACCTTTCATACAACTCTCTATACGCCTTATCCTTAGCCTTTGCCACCTCTCCCTTTACCATGCACCTCATCTCCTTATACTCCTGTCTACTTTCTTCATCTCTCTGACAATCCCACTTCTTCTTCGCCAACCTCTTTCTCCGTATACTCTCCTGTACTTCCTCATTCCACCACCAGGTCTCCTTGTCCTCCTTCCTCTGTCCAGATGTCACACCAAGCACCTTTCTAGCAGTCTCCCTTGCTAGCTCTCCTGTAGTTACCCAGTTATTTGGTAACACTTCACTGCCACCCAGTGCCTGTCTTAACTCTTCCCTGAACTCCACCTCACAATCACCCTTTTTCAATTTCCACCATTTGATCCTTGGTGCTGCCCTCACACTCCTCCTCTTCTTAATCACCACTGTCATTCTACAGACCACCATTCTATGCTGTCTAACTACACTTTCCCCCGTCACCACTTTACAGTCTTCAATCTCCTTCAAACTGGCCCTCCAGCATAGGATATAATCCACCTGTGTGCATCTCCCTCCACTCTTGTATGTCACCCTATGCTCCTCCCTCTTGTTAAAATACGTATTCACCACAGCCATGTCCATCCTTTTTTGCAAAATCCACTACCATCTGACTTTCTGAATTCCTTTCCTTAACACCATACCTTCCCATCACTTCCTCATCCCCACTGTTCCCTTCACCAACATGCCCATTGAAATCTGCTCCAATCACCACTTTCTCACCCTTGGGTACAGTCATCACCACTTCATCCAACCCACTCCAAAATTTTTCTTTCTCATCCATCGCATACCCAACTTGCGGAGCATATGTACTAACAACATTCATCATTACATCATCAATTTCCAGCTTCATAAACATCACTCTATCTGACACTCTTTTCACCTCCAAAACATTCTTGGTATAGCTTTCCTTTAGGATAACCCCTACCCCATTTCTCCTCCCATCCACACCATGATAGAACAATTTGAACCCACCTCCAATGCACCTGGCCTTACTTCCCTTCCACCTAGTCTATTGTGCACACAATTTATCAACCTTCCTTCTTTCCATCATATCAGCCAGCTCTCTCCCTATACCAGTCATGCTGCCAACATTCAAAGTTCCTACCCTCATGACTACACTCCTAACCTTTCTCCTCTCTTCCTGCCTTTGGGCATGCCTTTACCCTCTTATTCTACTTCTCCTCCTTCGGCCAACAGTAGCCCAATTTCCACCAGCACCCTGTTGGCTAACAGTACTGGTGGTGGTCGTTGTTAACCCGGGCCTCAACTGATCCAGTATGTAACTCTGTATTGGTTTCCGCATATCTCATTTGGCAGATGTTTTACGCTAGATGCCCTTCCTGATGCAACCCTCCCGATTTATCCGGGCTTGGGACCGGCACAAAGAAATGCACTGGCTTGTGCATCCCCAGTGGCTTCTTCCAGTAAAGAAGCATTATTACTTTGTAAATGAGCCATTAATTGTGGGATGAATATTAACAAAGGGATCATAACTCTTAGCTGTCCAGAATTTTGCAGACTGTTCTGAAATTTTCCTCATGTGTTTGGTCTATACTTCATAAAATATGTGGCTTTCTGGCAAATCTTTGAGGACAAAAGTTGCTAAATAATGAGAAACTTTTCAGATGCAGACTGCATTTCATTCAGGAAATGCATGCTAATGCATAACCTGTTATTCTATCACATCTCTAAGTTTATAAGAGTTGTTGTTGTTGTTGTTGTTGTGTCTTTCGGCTTTTCCTGGTTAGTCTGCTAATGATTGACAGCAGATTTGTTGCCAGCTCTGACGCACAACCTTCATGTCTCCACACAGAAGATGCACTAGCTGAGAATCAACACAAGAGTAATCTTTAAAATATGCCCCTAATTTTGGACCTTTATCTTCCCATTATTGGCTTTGTCTGGAACTGATGCCCTGAAAGGTTGAGAGGTATAAAAATGATGAGTCTTGGAATCATATCAATATGCACAAAGACATAAATGCAAATGCAGGTACACAATTTCATCTAATTTGTATTAAGCAAATAATACAAAAATAATAAGAGTAAAATCACAATTTCATACTTTACAATAAAAGCTTTAATTTTAACCCACAACAAAGTCTAAAATAACAATCTAACGGGTATATTGAGCTCCAGCTGTATTCCAGCTCATTACAACTTCTGACCAACAACGTATACATTATGCAACTGTTTCTTCTGAATGCCTATCACTGTTCATCACATCTTGTACCTGTTGTTATGTGGCATCCTCTTGTGCAGGTGTCCAGGAATGAGTTACATATGGCATACTCAAGTCTTTCATTTTATATGACCATCTTTTGCAAGGGGGTTTTAATGAAAAATTGTATAATTTTTTAATTGTTGCCAAGCCAAGAATTCCTGTAATATTTGGCATCCCGAAAACACACAAAGGTCTTGACCCCCTACACTTCAGACCTATAGTATCTGGGCAAGGAGGTATAACAGAACCGATTGGGAAATTTATAGACCACACTTTGAAGCAATTTGCTGCTTCTTTGAAGTACATCTGCAGGGATTCTTGGGATTTTCTTAGGGGTCTGCAATCCCTAGCATACCATCCGGATCTATTGCTGGTAACTATAGACATTGTTCAACTGTTCCCCAGTATACCTCATTCTACAGGACTGTAATGGTTTAGTGATGTTTTAGTTAAAGAGCTTAAACTTACTTCCAACACCACAAACTTGTTGGTGGAGTTAATGGAACTAATCCTGGAAAATAATTTCATTTGTTTCAACAGTCATTTCTACAGGCAAAACAAACATAGTGTTGCATAAATGGGAAAACACATATATTTTACATCAAGCATTATGTCAGATTTCTTGACGACATTTGTCTTGTATGGAGTGGTACTAGGGCAAATATGGAGGAATTTTTTCATTATATCAACAACACTACTTCTTTTCTAACCTTTACACACTCATTGAGTTTTGACAGCTTGAATTACTTGGATGTGCACTTGGTTAAAGATAAAGTTAACAATAGGTTCATATCAAATGTGTTTAGGAAGCCCACCTATTCAAATGCTTTTTTTGCATTTTAAAAGTAACCACCCTGAATATCAAAAAAGAAGCATAGTCAAGGGGCAATTTATCTGTGCCTCCAGAATGTGCAACACAAAGCAGATGTTTATGGAGGAAATTAGGTTCCTAAAAGAAAGATTCTTTGAAAGAGGGTATCCAAGCCTTCTTGTTGAAGAGCTAGCGACAGAAATTTTTAGGTGCAGGGAAACAAAATATCCACCTCTCCTAGACACTACGGGTACATTAATATGCCAAGTGGGCAGTAGCCTGCAGAATAAGGAACAAAAAGGATACATCCATACTTTCAGTATTGATTATGAGGTTGTGGAAAACAGTGTAAAGAAATACTGGCCGATCCTAAGACTGGACGATAGGTTGGGTAATATGATTCCAGAGTTTCCTAGATTCATTAGACGTAGGGGTACCAATTTAAAAGAAATGCTAGAGATGAATCAGAACAAACCAATGGCAAGTAGTGATAATAAAAAAGAAGGCACATACAAATGTGGAATGTGCAAGCAATGCCCGGCTATATTCAATGGACATAGGTTATATTTACCATCAAGAAAATTCCTATATCAACCAAGGGGCCATTATAATTGCAATGCCAAATTTATTGTTTATTTAGGTTTATGTATTAGATGTAAAAGTTTCTACATAGGAAAGACTGAAAGAACCCTCAGAAGACGCATTTATGAGCATCAGTATAATATAATTAAGAAAAAGGAAACTAATGCTTTTTATAGACATTTCCTTTTTTATCCTAATATGGAAATTAAATTCATTATTTTAGAACAGCTAAGGTTGGATGAAAGGGGACTGGGGGTCTCTTTTAGAATATAAAGAGTTATTATGGCAACTAAGACTAGATGTAAATTATGAATTTTCGGTTTTTCAGTGTTTTCAGGGTTTACATATAGAAATAAAATTTTGCTGAATAAACAGCACATTTTAATATTTTTAACATACTAGCATGTGTATAGTATTGGCTTTTGAATATTGTTTTAACATTGCATAGTTTTAATATTGTATATTTTTAACACTGTATATTTTTATGGCAGTCTGTGCACACACCAACAATTGATTATTAAGTTTATGCATATACTTTGTTAGACATTGCAGTGAGTTGTGCTTAGCAATGGTTTGCCTGCAAGCAGGTTTTGTACCAGCAAGTAATTTGAAGGGTTAATTAGACCTTCTCTTTTACTAATTGAATTATTGGTCAAGTTTTGACTATGTATATAAAGAACAACCACCTTGATTTTATTGTATCTTGAAAAAGCTCAGCACCAGGCTGAGGAGATTGTTGTTTGTTATTAAAGCAAGAAAGTTTTATATAAGTTGCAGCCTTTCATTTTCGGAAGAAGGAATATCAGCATTTCATCAATTTTTTATTCTGGGCTTCCAGAGCCAGCTTCCAGGTTGTGGATCTGCTTTGCTTTATTGGTGCTTTTCATTTGTTCTTGGTATCCTCTTGTGCTATTACTTTTTCAACAGATATTCGCTTCACCTCTTCCATTTTCTACATTCCTGAAACTATGCAGTGCCATTTTACTAGAAATGTACCTTTCATACTAACCCACTCTTATCAATAGGTGTATTTCTATAGCTTTTCAAAATTCTCTCTCTCATTCCTAGCTTTAAAATTACTTGTGCACATGCTATTAAACTAGTGTCTTATCTCTAGTTTCTTACATCCTTCTAAAATTTTGGCATCATTTGATTTTTGCAACTATTGCATCACCTAAAGTCATATTGTTTACCATGCTTAGATTATTATAGCTTCAAGAAAAAGTTCACTACAACTGCTGTGGTGACATGAGGTATCAGACTAAAGAAAACTGATTAAAAGGTATTACGTTTTTTCTCTTTTCTTTAGTATATATTGCTAATAACACATTTGGCCTGCAAAATGTCTGTACCTTGTGACCTAATCTCTTGTAAATGTGAAAGGAAATGAAAGGAAGGGAAATGTTTGAATCTACTGTTTGAAAACTAAAATATAATTTGTTGCATCACCTGTGCTTGCAGATCCTAAAATGTAAATAATCTTACTTCAAAGAAGTAGTTGGCCTGAGTTGTGAAAAAAGGCAGACATCAAAATACAGACAATTAAGAGATGTGTATAAGATTTTCTATTGGTTCTAGGTTGATATAATTAAGCTCTTGACCTGTCGAGAAGGAAGAACCAGTCTGGTTAATTTTGCTGTGGGAGAGCAAAACAAGTTAAATAAGTTGATGCAATGTTTTTCTGTAGCAGAAATATATAAATATTTCTGACTGGTCTTTGTTCTGTCTTACTGATAGTTTCTGCTTATAAGTCCTTTCTGAACATCTGTGAAAAGAGGAGGCTGTTCTCATTTATTTATTTATTTATTTATTTATTTATTTATTTATTTATTCGTTTGACATTTGTTGACCGGGATAGTCTAACTGAGCTTGCCCCCTTTTTCAGGGGAGGCCAGGGGAGAAAAGCTCTACAGTAGAGTAGTCAATAGCCAAGTAAAGCACATGAAGTTAGAAATGATAGAAAAATAATGTAAGAGAGGAAGAAGTAGGAAGGAGAGTGAGGGAAGGAGAGGAATAAAGTAAAAAAGAGGAAGATTTCAAGTGGGATGATTGCAATGACATCTCCAGGCACTGTTTAGGTAATTTCTAAGAGCTGTATTGAAGCCTTGAGAATAGATAGTCTTTCTGAGGGTCATGGGAAGCTTATTCCATGAAAGAACAGAAAGGTAGCTATAGAGCTTATGTCTTAAGATTTTTTAGTTCTATCTGTGCATTTTAATATGTTTCTTAGGCCCAGAATTATTTGATATGAGAGGAGTTAGGCTCAGAATTATTTGATAAGAGATGTCTAGGATATTTAGTTATCTGCAGCACAGATGTTTTGGTACATATTTTATCCAGTATAACTGAATTTTACTTTATTATACAACATGCACTTTCTTGTTCTTCTGATCTGTAACTGCACTATTTAACTTACTGTTTAAATAAAATTATCTATTTATATCTAAGACCTTGTGGCTAGTCTTTATATATGTTTTATTGCTATTTATTGTTTGAGAGAAGGGTTATAATTTACCACTGTAGTTAGTTTAGCATGCAGTGGCACCCACATCTACATAGCCAGATTGTCTGGACCTACTACCTGTTAAAATATTAATTTCATGCTTTCACCTTATCAAGGACAGCAGGTAGCTGGAGGACCCTAGTCTTAACAAGGGTAGCAGCAGTACTATTGTGCTAGGAAGAATGTTGTGGGGAATGGGAGAATTTTGCCAACTTTCACTGAGAATTGTGTATTTATCTGTATGTACAAAAGTAACAATTTGTTTGAAAAAGCCATTACCACAGGTAAGTATCCCTGGAAGACATTGTGGTTCATAAAGAGACTGGTGAGAAAGGGGACTTTGGTGTTAAATCAAAATCTCAGCTATGTAAGTGGTGTATGTATGGTCAAAGTTTGTATAAGTTTTGAAAGCTCAGAAATATGATAGCAATAAATATGCCATTATATTTTAGACCTGAGTTGTATTTTGTGAATTGATTATTGAATTACAATTGTGTTCACTTTCTTTCTTTCTTTTGTTTTGATCTGCATGGTGCCATGTGACTCTAGAGACCAGCTAGAACCTTTTTCACACTAACGGTAGTGGTGAGATCAGACTATAACATTTTAGGTGGTCATGGTGAGATTCAAACTCCATCCATGCCCATCATCATCTATCATCACTATAACACTATTCTTATACCTAAGCAGATCATCTGTCTAAGTTTCATTCTGTCTCATGCCTCAGCACAGCATAATCTTTGGTAAACAGATCACACCATGTTCTTTTTCCGGGTAACCTTCTTAAAAGGTTGGCTAATGTAAACAATGTTTCCAGGGTTCACCTGCTCAGGCATACCCTAGGGATCATAAATGAGTCTTCTTTTTGCAGTCTTCAGATCCCTAACTACTGATCCTCTGAGATTTATCTTAGTCTAATATGCTGGTGGCACTCCAACTGTCTAATATGCTGGTGGCACCCCAACTAAAATCCACCTTACATAAATTAGCAACAATCTAATCACCCAGGTATGGCTAATCATTGTTTTAATTCCAAGTCACCACCATTTAAAATATAAACAAAAGGTTTTAACACTTGGTTCTGATCTAGATGTGACAGACTGACCCAATCTGGATGATTACTATCTCAGATACTATGCCACTTGCGTTTTTTTTTCTTTTTCAGTAACCTGATGCTCTTCAGACAAGACTGAATAAAAAAGTTAACACTGTTCTCAGGATATTATTATAACATGAAGCAGCTTCCACTATACAAGATTTAAACATGATCACTTGGAAAGTACTTAAGAGATTGGAACCAATCAAAACACTGCAGTGGGTTTCATTTTCATGACAAAGATCAAGGATAGTATTTTGGAAAAGTTGTCACTCTACACCCTCCCATCACCATATGCTTACATACTAATTTTATAGTTGCTCAACAGTGGGGAATGCAGAATGTCTACAAAACAAAGCATAGCAGTCTAAAGCAATCGCTGTTTTCATTGTATCACAAAACTGCAGATGATTCCTGAGTAGCTGCTAGGAAAAGAAATACAGGAAAGGCATTGAAATGAGAACCCCTTTTTGAGGGATGCTTCAACCTAAATGAGAGTATGGACTGCCTGTTTTGTCTTTGCTTTCTTCAAATAGCTTCACAGTCCTTCAAGTACTGTAACAGAGAAATGGCAGGTTTACTTATTTACTGTTTGTTCACCGAGTAAGTGGGATGATCTATTGACCCTTTTCAGCTATGACCCAAGCACTAAGAGAATAAAATACATCATGGTCTTTCAACCGACAATATTATACACAAAATTAATTCATAGCAATACAGAGAGCACATTAAGATTGAATGCAGATAGGGTAATATTAAAAGATCCAATCTGAGTGCATTGAAAAAAAAAGACATATACAAAATTCAAGCTAAGATGTGCATGAAATATGGTGCAATCATACATATAATACATAAACTGCTATATATATGTGAAGTATTTCTTTATAAGATGCCACATTAAGAGGTTGAGAAATGTTTATTAAATATATTCTAGCACTCATGATAAGGGATATATGTTCCAGACCATTTATACTATGCTCACCTCACTCAACATTATTGCAAAATAATTTGCCAAAAAAGATGAATGTTAATCTGGTTATCTTACTGTATAACTATACCACTTTCTGTCAGATCATTATAAACATGCTTTCTCAGGCTATTATCTTCCAACTGCATCAAATGCTGGAAATCTGTTTATACAATCCTTTTCATCCTGTGCTTCACAGCGTACGTCATTCACAGAATCTCTTACACAGTCTCGTGGTCTAGTACAGTCATCATCATCATCCTCATCTGCAGCTGATAACCAGTCACCAATCTATTTCTTCAAACATATTCCAAGGTTGTAGGAATTATGGGCACTTCAAATCTGCTAGATCTGAACTCTTTAGGATAACATTTTTATGTAGTTCATAAGATTCTCTGCCAGTATAGCCATACACATTTCACTTTCTTCTCCTTTAGCTAGTCTATGTGTATATTGTAATTATTGTAGTTATCTGTATACCAAGCACCAAGTGAATACAATTTCTTAGGTCTGAACCGAAAAATGAATGAAAAGAAACAATGAGCAGGGGTGCACTACAACATCAACTGAGAAAATGTTGCTTGCTGTTTGATTTTTTTTATATAAATAATCTAAGTTGGTTGCCTTTTGAAAGAATTACCACAATTTAGATTTGTAGGTTTATTGTTGGTTTACAGCTGTTTACACCCATTGACTTCCAGTTCATATTCTGTGGCTTTTAAACTGAGTACGATTTTTGTTTCTGCAGAGTTAAATACTGATCTAATAGTTCACATACAAAATGCATATTATTTTAGGTGTGTTATCTAACTTTAGGTACTGAATAAATGTATTGTTTTTCAGTGTTGATTGTTGACTTACAACTGTTATTTTGTAGTTCAAATTCTGGTGTATTATAGACTATGACCAGATGAAAGCTACCAGAATGGAGCAGGGGTTAGAGAAGAAAGGATATGACCACATACTTGGGCAGATGTTGCTCTCATTACATAGAAGAAGTGAAATGGGAATAACATATGTGTGTACAACATCATCTCAGAGAGATTTGAAAGGATCATTCTGAACAGTAAAGGCATGAAGAAGCACAATGGTATATAGGCAGAAGATAGCATGGAATATGTACTACATGATTTACAAAAATGTTTATTCATACAGATGGTTTTGCGCACATAGAGATTTGATGCTGGAGGGGGAACCCATTCAGTCATTTAAGAATGCATGGGACAAATGTAGAAAGTTTAGGAGAAGGTGGGGATAACAGAAATTAGAATATTATATAAAAGGGCAAACCAGATAGGCTTACTGTCTTCTCCTACCATCAAGGAAATGTAAGGTAATGTAATTTAATTATTCTCTACTTCATCTCACTCATCTTTTGGACAAGAATGTGCATCTCTGGTTGTCACCCATATGGAGGTACATTATTTATTTTGGTTCTCAAAAAACTCCAGATCTTACAGGGACTATAAATGTGTACTGATGTGTGGTACTCTGTAGTCCACAAATGTTACAATTACTATAGCACTGGATTGCACAGTATTTTGTATATCCCTTTTTAACTCTGATCACGAGTCACACAATCCGCCCCATGACAGAGTGTGTCATATATTTTGGTTTGGAAAGTTTGATAGATATGCTCCTGCTGCTTTCAAATACAAGACATTACACATTGATTCTGTCTTAGAGTTGATCCTGTACCTAGCACCATATTACACTCCTACTGAATCCAGACCATCCTAGTAGATCAGGAGATGCATCTCTTCATTACCTTTCAAACTAAACTGAATAGCTAGAAGGAAGGCAGCTTAGTCATAGACTGATAAGTATTATTTTAACGTGTCATACCACATCTTTTTTTACACTTCCTTTTCAAACCCTGGGATTCAGAGAATTTCTCTTCACACTTGCTAACTGCCCAGCATAGGCTAGTTAATTAATGCAACACAGAGAAATTCTAATTCAGAGACATAGTATATCCACAGTGAAAAAGATCTCATTCCTATGTCTCAAAATAGACTATTGTTCTGTCAGACATGACCATGCTAGTGTTTTCCCTAACAGTCCTTGCATCATGGTAACAAAGGCACCACTACATACTTGTGCAGTCACATACACACACATATGCACAAAATTCCAAGTATTCTAATAAATGAACCCACAACCATCCACAAGCAAGTCTCCCACATTCAGTTAGACTCCTGGAAACACTCACCTTTGCAGCTCCAATACATACAAACACACACACACACACACACACACACACACACACACACACACACACACACACACACACACACTCTCAACATCCCCGACTGTTAATACATGATGACCCAAGCAGACACACATACACACACAGAAACACACCCACACACACCCACACAAATACATTCAGCCTCATTCACAGCCCTACAGACATGCAGAGACACACACACATGTGCGTGCGTGTGTGCAGACAAAATTCCAAATATTCTGATAAATGCACCCACAACCATCCATCCACAAGCAAGTCTCCCACGTTCAATCAGACTCCTGGAAACACTCACCCTTGCAGTTCCAGAACATACACACACACACACACACACACACACACACACACACACACACTGGCATTGTCCTACCCCCATAGCTTTGCTAGACTTGCCTCTGCAGCAAGTACTGCCAAAGGAGTGAATTATCTTTTGCTAGCATTCACTTTTTCTTCAAAGCATAACATTTTACTTGGCAGACTGATTCTTTGAATCATTTGGCTGTGTAATTTGAGATTTGCAAACATTTTAAGAAGAGAACATGGCTAATTAGCATTAATTCCTCACTGTACTACTGAATTAGCATTTGGTTTCATCAGCAAGAATTTTCTTTGTGCTAATGTCTCCATGGGAGGAAAAACTTCAGGGGTATAGTGCACTAAAAATAGGAAAGGCTTAGCACAATGTGGAAACCCTCTGATTTAAGGCTTCCACATCACATGACGTCTTTCTGAATTCCAGTTAGCATGTCAAACAAAAGGAATGAAATCAAAGGTCACAGCAGAAAAAATCTAAATATCTACGTCATTTTCAGCATTAGTTATTGATTACTTTGAGGTAACCTCTAAATGCCTTATCAAGCATTCAACGATGACATTTACAAAACTATACTTGCCATATATAGCTGTGAGAGAGCACACAAATGTATGAATGCTGTGTATTGTTCACATTGCAGTCAGTTCCTTATCAGAAAGGGACAGCTATATATCGCAAACAATATCAAGACTCTGGAGCTAACTTCTTATGGAATTGAAAATGACTGATAACCTAAATCTTTTTAAGCTAAACTTAATTCAGTAGGTGGGGAACAGAACTTATTATAAATGTTAGCAGATCTAGAGCCAGCACAATGCAACCTAGGCAGCTGCCAAAGGACCAGTGCTGGCTTGAGGCCAGGCTGGATAAAAAAGTCAAAGTAAAAAAAAAAAAAATTGTTGTCTGTCACTTTAAAAATGCTCGCTCTGAAGCACACATGTATACCTCGGCAAATATGTTCTTATTTTTCTTGGTGAACAGCAACTGGAAATTTGCTACAAAGCAAGCATGCAGAACAGCATTGAAAGCATACATGCATGCATGTTCCCATTGAGATCAAGTGCAGGAGATTTGAATGGTTGCTAACCAGAAATTTGAGTTTAGAAATGTCATCTAGCAAGCGAGTAGATTTTAATGAAATGCAGAGAGCTTACAATTAAGGAAACAGAGGATATTTGGCCGAACAGTTCCCACTGAGATTAGCTGCAGGAGATTTGAGTTTGGAGATGTCAGCTCTGCCACCAAGTCAGGGGTAAGCACAAGATGCTTTACAAGTAAAGAAAATGTGTTTGTGGAATGTCCTAGTTACGGACCACTCTAGTTTAAGTAACTTGCTCAGAATCAAACCCTGAAACTTAAGGATGGAAGGCAAGAACATTACTCTACCACATCAAATGACAGAACACCTTTACCTATTTTTTTTTTTTTTTTTTTGGTAAACTACTGAGAATTACACTCTAAAATGTCAGTACATAGTTTTCTAGACTGCACTACAATACTTTGTCTAGCAAATGTATAAGGCAATGAGCTGTTCAAGAACTGCTTTATGTAGTACTTGGTTTGATTCCCTTACCATTCATTTGTCTTCTATGTGAGTTTGACAAGTTACTTTACCAGACTACTGGGCTGCTCCTGAAAAGGTATGCTTGCATCCAGAGGGCTGTACCAGGCTGTTAGGAAATGTCTTAACACATTTGTCTTTTGAATTCTTGCACCGGTTACACATCATCTAATTAGTACTTCACTATACTGTATGCTATTTGAGAATTAATCCTAACGTATTTTGCAGTTTAATGGCTGCCAGATTATTCCTAAATGTGAGTTTCAAGGGAAGAGAATTTTACTGTTTCTTAAAGTAAGCCTGTTTTCAGTGGTGAGTGTTTTTGTTTAGAAAATAGCTGTCAATGTTACTTCTGTAAAATGTGAAATAAAAGTTTAAAATTAAATACCAATCTCTGTGCCAATTGAAAAGGTAAAGAAAAAATAGTGTGTACACTGAAAGATTTAAACAGTGTTTATGTTAATTGGGGAGAGACAGTCAAGTAATGGAAGTTTGGTAAGACTGGCAGGGATCTGAGTCATTGCCTTGTATAGGGCCCCATATGTCCATGATCCAGCTGTGCTGAATCTGGAGGTGTACTCTGCAACAATACAGCATTTTTAGCCATTCAAGAAGGTCAGACTTATACTGAGCAATGTTAGATTTGATAGCTATCATTTTGTTTTATTCATTGCACTAATTAATGAATTAATTCATTAATGTGCATGGATTGTATAATTCAGTCTAAATGTGCTGCATTTTAGTTATATAAGCATGTTGCATTTTAATAATATATTGTTGCAGTACCTTCTTTTCAGCTTCCATCAACTGCAAAAGGGTTGACATTTGTCAGGTCATATAGTCTGCTCTTTTTGGAGTGATTATCAGAACTGCTTGATCTTCAGCATCCATTATGCAGTCACTGTTGCATATTACTGTGATGCAGTCTTATCTATGAGATTGGATTGTAAAGGATCAGCATTTAGTTAAAATTGTTACTCTGGCAGTTAGTGCAGAGGACTAAAGCTCAAGCTTGTTAGTGAGCTGTTTCTGGTGGCAAGGGGGCAGGGTTAATCTTTCCATCCTCATTTACCTACTGTGTGACCTTGAGCAAGTCACTTAACCAGGCAGTGCTTTAGAGCAATTGGGAATTAGTGCTAGGCTCCTTAATGGTCTCCAGGACTGCATGCCTAGTAACTAATGTTGTCATCATTTGCCAGCCATTACCTATGGCATAGCTGATATAGTTATGGAAATCTTGTGACAATATTATCAGCACTCCATTTTTTAATGTAACCTAGGCAATTTACTCAACAAGAGCATCAGACACTGCATTTATAGAGGAAGGACTGAAATGCAAAGTTGCTTGCTGGCAGCAACCTCTGCATTAATAATAGGTCTGTTTAATGTGGAATTGTTCAGATAACTTTTACTTCTGCAGAAATTGAGCATATTGACTTAACATATGTTATCAGGTGGTCAATATTTCTTATGCTGTCATGAATACTCTTCATTTTAAACTGTGCTATACATGGCTGGATCTTATGAACTGATGCTAGTGATCTTTATGCAGTTTCATGTAATTCATCCAAAGCTACCAATAAAATACACATAATTTATTCCTTCTTAACAATAAGGGGTGTACACAGTCATTAAAGTGGCTATAACTGCTGGTGGAAGAGGGAGAGCTCTCTTTAGATGAAAATATCTTATGCACTTTTCATTTGGTCATTTTTAAACAGTCTTTAATAAGGCTTTGCAAGAATAATGTACATAATAATAATGTGCATGAATTATGTTTGAATACTAATGTTCTTGTGTGAAACGAATTTGAAATAAGTGACTTTGATCATTATTATTGTTATTAATTTTTTTTGACACAGGTATCTGATGCATCAGTGTAGCTCTAATTGTTGGGTTTGAGGGATGGCTGTGGATAAAATGATTGACTCCACTGAGCTGGTAAAGTTAAAAAGTCATTAGTCTGTCTTTGCAAGACTAGGTTGTATTTGTATAGAGCAAATTGGAATAATTTACTCTGGCCATTTTTATTGCAATCAGACGGGATGTATAGACACAGTCAATAAGTGGCCATCATTGCTGAGTATAGATAGTGGTGGGTTTCAGTGACAGCGGTAGTCTTTTATGACTGAAATGTTCTGAAATGGGTACTTTTGTCATTATCGGTTCATACATTTTTCAGTCCTTAATGGAAAAATGTTGAAAACTTAATTTAAAACACACTTTAACAATCATTGCTGTATTAGATAAGAAATATAATTTAAAACAATCAAGTGAATCAAAGAACACATGCATTTATGCATAATCTTAAAAATGTGGCCGGGGGGGGCTCTTGATTTTAAAACAGCCATTTGCCTACGGTACACTTAATCCACTATTGGCCAGATGTATTTTCACAATGAATGTGAGTTTCAATGCAATCAAAGTAAGTTACAAGGAAAGAAAAGTTTACTGTTGCTTATGTTGTTTATGTTAAGTCCATTTTCAGTGTGAGACTGTTTTAATTTGTTTAGCAAATGACCATGGGTGTTTGTGCTATGAAATCTGAAATAAAAGTTTTAAATTAAGTCCACAACTCTGCAATCATTGTAAAAGTAAAGAAGAAAACAGTATGCACATTGGCAAATTCGAACTGTGTTTATGGGAATTGCAGAGAGATAGTGAAAGAGAGAGAGATTATCAAGTAATGGGAAACTGGGATGGCTGTGGGGGGAGGGGTGCTGGTCCATTACCCTGCCTATGACACCATTTGACCATGATCTGGCACTGAATGTCAGGTGTCAGTGTTTCTGGATTACCTTATGAATGCTGGCCTTTTGAAACAATGACACTATGAACTCTCATCTCTGTTTATTCTGTTGAGGCAGTGTTACCAGGTACCATCTACATGTACACAGTTTCATGAATCATCATGGTTAAATACAAAGAAGATTCTTGTAAATTACCGCTGGGGATATCTGCTGATGTCCCTTTATACTGTTTCTGCTTGTATATGTCAATAAATATAAGAATTTCAGCCCAGTCTACCCTCTGGGTGCCACAGTCAATTTTGTCGACTTTGTGTCTACAAAAAGCCAGTCAGGCCAACATAATATTACATGGCTTGTTTGCTTCTGGGTCTGTTACATATTCTCATGTGCCAAAAACATGCTTAATCCAATAGCTTGGGTAAATTTTATTGATATGCTATAGTAATATAATACAAGAACATGCTAAACAGTTGTGCAGATAGTGTAAACAAACTTTATTTGCTGGCACCATAGCAAAACCTTTCAAAGTACTGCAAGACATTTAAAGCAAATATAACAAATGCTTTACAACTTCAGTCAACTAAAAGCATCAGTAAAAATCAAGCCATTCATAATTTTATTAAACCACAGTCCAATTATAAAATACACAGCAAATAATGATTTATAATAGACATATCCATGGTACTTCAGTAGTCACAGCCTATGGAATAATCATTCCATATTTAAGCATTCACTTTTTAAAAATTATTAGCAAAATTAATGGACTAAGTGGAACAAAATTTACTGGTATGTTTGACATTCTGCATAAAGCTGGCTTATCTGGATATATGAGCAAAACACAGCTGTGATTCATAACATTTAAGTCTGATAAAATATTTACTTTTATACAAAGATTACCAGTTGAAGTACTTCTTTTTTATTTACTGAACTAGTTAATGTATTATCCACTATGACATATCAGTATTTATCATAAATAAATAAAAAGGAAAATAAGCAAATGCCGACATCCACTTCTCAATGAGCATGATATAAGCTATTTAGCATAACGTATAAATAATGCAAGAAAGAACTTGCCCAGACAACCTGATGGACACTTAGCTACTGAGCTCTTGCTCATAAAATGTTTTAAATCTTTTTTTGGTCCCCCTTGGGACATCATTTTACTGCCCTGGCTCTCGGTCCCCTCTTCCATGCCAGGTCTACTGGCTTGTCTTCTACCCCTCTTGACTTGTTCTGATATCACTGGAGCTAGTTATGGATCCTAAGGGCATCCTGAAGGTTCAGCTGTCTCCCCTTCAATCCTGGTAGACATTTAAAGGCCATACCCACTTCTCTACCTTATCTCCCATGCCCACTGCTGGGAGATGAGAGTTCAAGGGCATATCCCCTCTTTGAACCATGCCTCCCCTTAGACAGTGTTAGTGATAAATGCCCTCATCCAGGGTGGGCATGCCCATCTCTCCCTGCTGCTCCATTAGTCATCTGAGTTCTTAAGTGAACCCAGGTCAAGTGGGCCATTGAAAGAGCTTTATCCATCTATGCCACCACAGCAGCTTAACATTTTTAAGCATTTTAATCTGCTTAAAAATAATGAAAATACCTTAACACCTTTGCTATGGTGGAACAGAAATCAATTAGATAAATCTGGATCCCGATAAGAATCATTCTCATATGGCAAGCCTTCTAAACACTCTGCCCAGGAGGGAATAATTCCCATCATGATTCATACCTCTGTGTCATGGAATGCTACGATAACACTTCAAGAAAGGTGTTGGGCTATTTTTTTTCATTAGTTTTGATTCGAACGTCTTGCAGAAGTAAGAAAACTGAATGGGCAATGGCATGTATTGGCACGTGTGTCCAGGCTCTAAATGTGTAACAGACGCAATTGCTTGTATTTATTTTTTAGCCAGAGATTTACAGTATTAGTTCAATATTTGCATTTTACCTAGGGTGTGGACTGTGCGGTTGAAATGTTGACCAAAAAATACCCAAAAGCTACAGTCGGCAAGTGGGAAAAGGCGTTGTTTTTGTGTTCACGCCATTATTTACATTTCTTGCCTAAATGACTTGCCTACTATAATATAAAAAGAAACTATCACAAAACATCTCATGCTGACAGACGGTGCATATTAGATTAAGTGTTTAGTGAGACATAGTGGCACAACACAAGTTACAGGATATTTTCCTCTAATATGCCACATTATCCAACTAAACTCATTGATCTAAATACGGATAAAGATAAGCCTCTTTTCTTTATAACTGTTTTTTCACACTGCCTATTTGAAGATCTCTTTTGAAACTATTTAGAGCTCCTGAGCTCAGCAACACCATTTTTTGCATTGTTCCTCCCCTTCCTTCCTTCATGACAAAGTCTTTATCCTATTTATTCTATTCTTTTTGAGTGTGTGTGTGTGTGTGTGTGTGTGTGTGTGTGTGTGTGTGTGTGTGTGTGTGTGTGTGTGTGTGTGTGTGTCTGCGTGTGTGCGTGTGTGTGTGTGTGTGTGTGTGTGTGTGTGTGTGTGTGTGTGTTTGTGTGTGTTTATGGAAGGGGGAGTTAGAACCTATTTATAACAGCTATCTGGAAAGAAAAACTCCAGATATTCTAGGTTGGCTAACAAAACATCTACCATATAAATATACCTTCTAGAAACACAAAACTGAGCAATATATATGAACATACAGAGGGAGGGGAGTACCATAACAATGAAGAAAACGGTTATGCTCCAACAGTAAGTAAGAAATAGTTGAAAGAAAGAAAAAAATGTACAGTATTTACACAGTAAAAATCATACTTTAATCTTTGGTCATTGCAGCATCTGGCAGCAGACATAGATTGCCTCAAGATGATTAAAGAGGTCTGATGCACCAAAAGCAAGGCAAAAAGCGTTGGGTAAACTAATAGAAAATTCAGTGGAGATTACAGAAAAAAATAGAGATAGATGAGTACAAGTGAAGAGGGTAGGAAGTATGACAGAAAAATGTAAAATACATAAATATTTCTCACTAAATCTGATTAAAGCAACTCAATAAACAATTGCCTTTATTCTTGACAAGTTCAGAGTACCGTTTTTGTTTATTTAAGCATTACAGAAAAAGGAAATCAGGAGAGCAGAAAGAGTAAGTTACAAAGTAAGAATTCTGTGGTCTCTGATACTGACAATAGTATGGATGGTGAGATAAACTTTATTTTTGTGCCTTGACTTTTAGTAGAAATTATTTGCCTTGTTTTAATAAAACAGGTACCATATCGTGCTTCAAGTCAGAGTTTGATTTTCCACACATTTGCATCCAAGAAGTAAATAGGTGGTAAAAATAAAGACATGCATTATTAATCATAGAAAAATGATTTTTAATTGACAGTAGATTAAAGTGAGATTTCTTTCTTTTTTCACAGGGCAGCCATTTGAGAACACCTTAATTATGAACTCTGCTTTGGCAAATGTAATCTGTTCCATAGTCTTTGGACACAGGTTTGAATATGATGATAAGAAGTTCATTCGCTTTTTAAACATCATTAATGACAGCGTTAGAATAAGTGGAACATTGTTTATAAGGGTAAGTAGATCTATATTTTAATTGTTTGTGTTTTCCTGAAAAAAAAAAAAAAGTACCACCCAGATGTCACAGGGAAGTTTTAATAGTATTTTGTTTCTAGTGCTTTCATTTCAGGATCAGAGGAACTTTATCAGAAAACAAGTAACTACTTCCTGGATACATTTAAAAAGCCTTAAAGATGCCAACATTTTTAAAGTGACAGTGCTAAAAAGTGTTGGGACAAGAACCAAAATTTCTTTATAAGAATAGTAAAAATCTTAAATTCATTTTTGAACACAACAGGGACTGTCTTGATATTGTTATTCGGAATGCTGGTATGGGAAGATGTGGTACCTGCAGACAGTGCAGGTTTATTTTACAAGGCACCTTTTTTTCTGTGGCAGGGTACCCCAAATTATTATCTGTAAGAGATAAATACAATTGTGAAATGAAGGGGGTAGTTTATGAGGGATTTTCGTTCTTCCTGCCCAGTTTTTTATATTGGTAAGAGTATTGGTCCCTTGAGAAAAAAGATTCACCAGCATCTATATGCAATCAAAATAACACATACATTGAATGCTTTGTAAAAGCATTCAGTAGTGTGTAAAGAATTTAGGAAATGTATGTTTACTATTTTGGAAAAAGTTCCTGTGCTTATTAGAGGAGGTGACTGGGAGGTGAGATTGGAGCAACGTGAACTTTATTGGCAGCTGCTTCTGAATGCTGGGGCTTACCATGGCTTGAATGATTTTATTTTTATCAAACCTGTTTGAAAGCTAAAGCTGCTACTATTTGGTTTTATTATGACTTGTTTCTATATTTAAAAGAAAACCGATATATATATATATATATATATATTTTTAATATATAAAATGGTTTATATATATGATGTTTTTTAAATAGAATGCATTTAACTGTTGCACTTGCACTACAGCACTTAACACTTTAGTATGTCATGTTAACATTTATGCACTTTTTAGCACTGTCACTTTAAAAATGTTGGCACCTTTGAGGCTTCTTTAATGTATCCAGGAATTAGTCGCTTTGTTTTCTGAGGAAGTTCCTTTGATCCTGGAAGGAAAGCGTTAAAACCAAAATACTATTAAGTTTCTTGTGACATCTGGGTGTTTTTTTTTTTTTTTTTTGTTTGTTTTATTTATACAGTTTATTGGTACATTTTTTCATGGATTTTATTGTTTTCCTAAATAAATGCATGCAGTATTAAAATGGTATGGTTGATGTTCTACATAAAGATGACATGTCTAGATATAAAAATATAAAAAAAGTTATGGTGCTTAGCAGCATTTAAATCTTTTCAAATATTTATTTTTATAGAAAGATGACCAGTTATAGTACATTTTTAATTCATTGTATTGATTAATATGTTGACCAGTAGCACATATCAATATGTATTACAAATAAATAAAAAGCAAACAAATAGTAAGAAGAATTGCACACTCACATTTCAATTAGCATTATATAGGCTGTTTAGAGCTTGCCCATGCATCCGGATGTACATTTAATCACTTGGCTTAAGTCAATTAACCTCAAAGTGTTTAAGTCAAAGAAGATCTGTAAATCTGTTAGTGATATTTTTGGAGGACTCTATCCAACTTTCACTGTTTTATGTAAGACCTAAAATCTGAAGAAAGGATGCATTCATTAACTGCTTCCATATAAGCAAATCATTGAAAGAAAGAGAAGTTAAATGTTTGCATTTATTTCTTCTGAAAATGTAAAGATGTGAACTAAAATGACTGTTTACAGTTTATTTTCGTATTTTATTGATATATGAAGTACTGCAATGTTGTGTGCACTCTATAACAATATAGGACATGATAGAAATATTTCATTTTGACTTGATGTGTGACATAATTGATAACTATCAGCCCTTTTTACTAAACATGAGTGGTTCTCAACTTTATTTCACACGCGAATATTCTAAAGAAGTTTCCAAAGATGTTTTTAAAATTCTTTTTGCAATTAAAACTTTACAACTATTATTTGATTATTCATCTCCATATCATTATATTTCAAGGGCAGTAAGTGTATGCCAAAATGTCAAACTTTAATACATATTCTGAAAAAATGTTTAAACCACCACAACACTGCACATTCTCATAATATAGAACAAGGGAGGATATATAATAATACTAATAATAATAATAATAATAATTATAATAATAATAATAATGTAAATTGATTTATTTAAAAGAAAAGCATATTTTCTAGACATGTTCATTGTTTCAAATGCCTCATTTGTACACTAAATAAGGCCTGCATTCAGAAACATTTAAAACTGCCACACTCATAAACATTCAGATCTGATTTCTCTGTTAAATGTTGTCCTTTTGCCTGCATTGTAACATCTGCACCATAGTTAAAATATCTGTATTTTTTCTGCCTTCCATTCTGGTACCTTTTCAGTGTGGTATAGTGTATTCCTACATTAATACTCTCTCTCTCTCTGTAAAGTAGAAACCAGTATTGAGTCGCTCAGTCATCACCTACATTAGAATACTTTTTCAGTGCAGCATGGTGTACACATGAGTAGTATTTTAAAGTATTGTTCCAATACTTTCTCAGATAAGCTAGGAGCTAGTATTTGTTATTAGGTACACTTTTGTGTAGTATAGTATGTACTTGTGTCCATTATATTTTATTATTCCCCTGGAAGCTAGAAATCAATATTTAATTGCTCATTAAGCTATTAAGCAGCATCTGACTACTCGCCTATTATCAATGATTAATTAATTCTCCCTATCTTGTTCTACTAAATCTAGTAAAGTGTGTTATTGAACAGAAGCATAGATTACTAAACAGTAGTTATTTACAACCACTCCAAGGAAATGCAGTTTCCATCCCATAAACAAATAATTGTTCAGTTATCTTTCACAATTATCATTGGACCATAGCCTTCTCTACCATGATCTTAGACACTCCACCCTTTAGGGAGATAGACAGAGGTATATCCAAGCTTGGCATGCAGGCCTCTGAAGCTGAAAAGACAATTGTCTGGAGCAGTAATTTGCCACCTTTGAAATAGCTTGACAGCAGCTGCTCTTCTGTTGGGAACCAGTGTACGTCAGTATGGAGAATGATAGCTGGCAATCTACCTGCTTTGTCTTGTGCTTCTTTCATTATAGTTTCTATATATTGACTAAAACATTTACTGTATTATATTGCTATTTTTAAGTAGAGCGCATCTTCTGGACACAACGTAAAAAATTCCAGTGCAGCTTACATAAGGTGGCAGTGCTCAGCAGTTGGACTCATAGCAAAACAAAATCCTAAACCTGAAACCTTCCTGAGCCTCAAACATACTCATATCTATGTAATTAGTTAAACGTGGATTCAGTGCAATGATAGCACTCCCTTCATACTTGAGTTTAATACCTATGATTCTTTTAGACCTTCCAGGAACTGCAGGGGAAAATATGGATTCATCTACAACCCCACTATCTCATGTCAGATTCAGCATGATACTAACCTGGAACAGCTGGAACTTCTATTCACATTAACCAGGACTAGCTATCACATTATTGTCGATCACAGCTCCCCTTCTATATTACTTGCTGAAAAAATACCTGAATCTCTTGGAGGGAGACATCCCTAGTATTCCTGAATACTTTAATCGTAGGAAACTTCAAATACATATCTATATATATATATATATATATATATATATGCATCAGCTAACAAATAAGGTCAATGAATAAGCACTGCAGTTCCATAACTTTGTTCTAGTCAATTCCCTGCACCAAATTCTCCATCTTGCAACTAGATGCAGCAATCTCCTTGACCTTGCCCACCGCCATACTTCACCTCCTCCATGGTGCAGTCTGACTGCCAGGTTATCGTCTTCCTTAGAATCTTCTCCCTTAGAACTAGTCTGACCATACCTACAAGCCCTATTGCCTTCAGAAACCACTCCAGAGCCAGCCTATTATTTATTGACAACTTGGAAAAAATCAAATCCACATCTCCCAAAGATGCAGTTGCTAAGGCTGTAATATATAACAGAATACATGCATATGGTTGAAAGACACTGAAGTCACAGACAAGGATCAGTTAGTCCACACTGTCTATGTTAATATCATTCACAATTTTATCAGTCCAGGCATTAATTCCTATGTCATCCATCAGATAGCAAACTAAAGATCACTAACCGTGGGGGTTGGTTGCACCTTTTCTACCAATAAATATGTCACTAGTAGAGTCCCACAAGACTAGCCCTGAACCCACCCCACCCCCCTTTTTTAACATCTGCTTCTCCAGTGTAATGGTGTTTTCAAATGCCTATGGCTAAGCATATTCGCTGATGACTGCAAACTTGGACAGTGTCATTAAATGTCCTACAGGTATTCAGAACCTCCGGGTAGGGTTTGACCATGCCAGCAACTCACTACAAGTTAGCACAGAGGATTAAGGCTATCAGCAGTTAAGCTACTTTCTGTAGTCGGGATTCAGTTCCCTCACCCTCCATTTGGCTGCTGTATGATTGTTAGACAGTCATTTAAACAAACAGTGCTCTACAACAGTTAGGAAATTGGGTAAGGCATCTCACTGGTCTCATAAACTTCATGTCTAATGACCATGGTCTCAACCTCAACACCATAAAAATAATGGGTAATTTCATTTTTGAAACAAATCTATTCTACTGCTTAGCACATAAGCAGCACCCCTCATTAAAGCAATACAGTCATTAACTTTCTAAGCCCTGTCATCAAAAGTGAACTCTCCTTTGGCCTCCATTTCTCTGTTGTACTCAGGAAATCTTTAAAACATGCTCAGCTAATTAAGAAAGGAATTTAGTCTACATCTAAGAAAGTTGTAATTTTTCTCTGCATCTCCCTTATCAGACCAGTCATAAAATATAATGTCTCCTTGGGCACACAACTCTCATAACATCTTTCTCAACTCAAAAAGGCCTCAAAATTTTAAGAAAAAGAATCATAACACTAAGCTCTTTGAGCAACCATGCTAGACAAAAAGCTCCATCATTGTTCACTGTCTCTAAGTCTGTGTGACAGCATTTGCATAGCCTTTCACATTATAAAAGATGCCTTCCCAGATCTCCTTCAGTTCCAGAAAATAGAAAGCACTGTAAATACATATTCCAAAGATCTAAAGCTTCATAATGACAATAACAAGACCTAATAGCATGATATGCGTTTCACCCAATGTACTTGTTTATTAAGCTGCTCTTGCTTGCGATGCAAAGCAATATGTTGATCACATTTAAAACCATTTACAACTGGGCATGTGGTATAGGTTCATAGGTCTGTACAAGGCTAATGGCCCTAGCACCTTTACAAGCCTAGCCCATAGGATTACCCTGGCATCGTGACACCCGACCTTAGTTTCCAGTGCGTCTGTCAAGTAGAGCCACTGGAGTGATCCCCGGGTTGAATTTTCTATTTCCCATCTACTCATCAAGATTTCTCTTGAAGAGGGCCAGTGAGGTGTTCTGTTTGACATGTATGGGAAGTCTATTCCATAGCATGGGCAGTCTCTGGGTTATGAGCCTGTTCCTCCAGCATGTTCTGTTGATTGTGGTAATGAGGTCGAGGTCTCTGGAGCATGTGGTGCGGAAGGATTGGGATTTCTTGAGATGTAGCATTTCTAACAGAGCTGGGTCAGACATAGCTCTGTAAGTCAAGCAGAGATCAACTCTAAGTAGGCAATATGAGACAGAGAATAGTTGGAGTTTTTTGAGTCTGTCCATACAGGACAAGTGTTTAAGGCCTAGGATCCTCTTTGTGAGGTACTTTTGCGGCTTCTCCAGTTGTTGCAGGTGTCTAATGAGGTACATGCCAAATGGGGCATTGTACTCAATGATTGGCCTAATGACGGAAGAGTAGAGGGAGACAATGACCTCTTTCTTGCTGGATGCAAAACCCTTAGTAATGAGATGTGCCATATAGAAGGGCCTTCTGACCACAGTGGCAGTGTGGTGGTAAAAGAGAGGTTGCTGTCATCCTGTGTTCTCAGATCTCTTATAACACCTTTTGTGTTCAGTGGACTACCATCGATGTGGTAGTTCATGGGAAATGAGGTTTCCCCAAAGGGGATGATGATACATTTTTTGGCATTGAGCTTAAGGCCATGGTTCTGACACCAGTCCTTGGTCTCAGTGAGGCCTTTCTGTAGGATGTCATCATCACTTGGGGAGTTAATAATGGCTCCTAACTTGCAATCGTCTGTGAACTTTGTCAGCCAGAGACCCTTCATGTTGGACTGGACTTCTGAGAAGTAGATACCAAACAGTAGAGGGCCCAGGACCAATCCCTGTGGCTTTTATTGATTGGGTAGCTAATTCAGCTACAGATTTGCAGAATTGTTTGGCTATTTTTTTATGGTCTTCAGCTACTTGGTTAGTAATAACCTATGAATCTAAAATACCATAATTTGCTAGGTCATAAAATAGTCCAAAAAACAGAATGCAAATAACAGGAACTCAAGATTGTAGACTGCAACAATGTCTCAGCGACATAGCTCCTGATAACAATAGCAGATTTTCTGCAAGAATCTTTAAAATTTGCAGTGAGGAAACCTCCAGCACCTGAGAAATGTTTCTCCTTTTCATTGCAAAATATATATATAAAAAAAATACCTGTAGGCAGTTGCAGTTTTCTGGACATGAAAACACTACTGTCAGATAATAAAGGATGTTCATCAGAAATTATAACATTTCCTTATCAATGATCTTTGTAAAATGAGAAGAAGACATTTTCTGCTTCTTCAGTAAAATATAATTTCACTGTTACAACTAGACCTTTACATTTCTTAAAATTGTTTTCAGTTGTAAAACACCACTTTTAAAGGACTTGTACAATGAATCTAAACAGCAATAATCCAACATAGCCAGATGTTTGTTATATATATCCATTACCTGATTGTCAGTTGGAGTGAACAAATCTGGTCTCACAGTTCTTCTGCCATTCCATAAACATAACAGTTATCAGTACACCAAGGTTTGTCTGCAGTCGTATCAGCAAAGTGCTTCATAAACCAGATCTCACTTCTCATACAAGAAAGCACTTCTTTTATGAGTCACACACTACTGCAAATAGTATAGAAAATATTCTCATTTATTATGTACCAATATCAGAGGAATGGCAGTGAACTGTACTCATTCAGGATATTTTTGTCATCTGACAATTTTACTTAAAACAACCTGGGAGGGTAAAGCTGCCCTCGGGAAAAATAAACAGTGGTTAGAAATGAAATGATCTATTAAAGGAATTGTTTCATTCTATGAAAATAAATAGTACATCGTATTTAAGTCAGTTTTATACTAAGAGACCTTTGCATAATCTTTTAAGACAGGATTTAATATATTCTAAGCTTCAGGAGGGGTGTTCATCAAATTTATGCAGAGATATTAATTATTTAATTTATCTTATGCATGTCACTCCATTGTAGTTCTGCAAATGAGCTGTCACACTGTTTGAATTGTATGGATACTATACTGTATCACTGTCATCTATATTTATCTTCCCAAAGCTATACCAGTGCTGTTCTATAAACTGTTGCACTCTTTGAACTGTACAAAAAATTGAAACTATCTGTTGACACTTATGAATGTCTAACTGGCCAGGCAGTGGCTGGAAATGGTCTGTGCACCAGCCTATCTACCCATTTAGCAAAGTTAATAAATAAATAAAATAAATACATAAATAATGCTGAAGCTAACAAATATTTGTATTTGGAAGCTATCTGTATCTCGGAGATTACACACTTCCCTTTAATGTTAAGGATTGGGGATTTATTTGCCAGCAGGGACATCTAAGGCTCTACAGAATAGCTTTACCTGGAGAAACAGTGGATGGGAAAGGTTCATGACACTAAATAGTCTGAGAATAGTCTGATAATGGAGTGCATTTAAAGTAATTTAACTTGAGTAGTTTCACATAGCTTGAATGTTTTTAGTGTTTTAACTTAAGAACATTTTGACTTAAGTGTCTTTGGTGGTCACAGAAACATTTCTACTAAATGCTGTTAAGACAGCATGCAATCTATTCTCAATGATAACCATACAATCTGCTCCCAATGAAAAGCATGTCTGCCTGTCAGTAGTTCATAAAAATCTTTGGCTGCTTAGGCAGATATATTGCTTTGCATTTCAATATGCATATCTCTGACAGGAGTCTAATTTGTGGACATCTCCCGCTGGCAGCAGCACTGTACAATAAGGTTATTAAAAGTAGGCGAGATTATGATATCAACTTGGTGTGCATCAAACTCCACAATGCAACTGATACTGGCTGGCTAACCTTTCAGTTCTTTCACAACTTGTTTTATTATTTCTAGTTCATGATTTTCTTCTGCCATGTAATGCTGAGCACCACATCAACAAAGGCACTTCATCAGTGGCTCCATATGGAATGAAGCCCTCAGTGCACCTGCAGCCATTAAATTCAGGAGAGGTTTATAACCCATTACTGGGCTCTTCCACATTTTATGAATTGAGTCCCATCAGGGGAAGCTTCATTTGCATGGCTATTCTGACACTTAAGTAGTAAGCATAAACAGTTGCATATAAGGAGATGAGCAATAATGTAGGCACCTTTAAGAATTGCTTCAGGCTTTGTAAATTAGTTTTAATGTATACAAGCTCAGCTCTGCTGCAGAATATGTTTATCAGTTCCCCTTTTCATTACTCATTTAATTTGCACATTTTTTTAATTGTAGGTCTTCAGATATATCTTTCTAAGTTGGGCATAATGTCAGCTTCAGTCTTGTTAGCCTGTAGTGGTTTATATAATCCTGCTAAATATGAAATGTTTGCAGTGATTCATAGGAGAATGCTATACCCCTGTGAAGTGCTAATGTATCAAACGTTTACTGTGCAAGATGGTTCACAGCTGATTAGACTAATCGGATGTTGGTATAATGCAGGGCTTGATTCTTACATGGGGTAATTGGCTAGGCTTAAAATGGTCCACAAGGGCACTTAGCCTAGTAATAACCTATCATACTATCATAGACTTGTAGTAGCATTCTCAGATAATCATCTGCACATAGCGGCTATACACACTAATTAGGACTGTCCTACATACTGCATGTCTATGAACCCCAGCCTTTATCTCTGATGAACATTTGGCAGTATAATACTACAATTTAGAAACAACAATAAATGACGTTAGCAACTCTCCCTTGTGTACTTTCTTGAAGAAGAAAAATCATAACCTTAAAAAATAATTGTGTTCCTCTTTTATGAATTTACTCGCTCAGCTATGTAAGTGCAATTAGGGCCGGCTTCCTGGTGATTTTAGCAAGACTATACATTGTGCTATTAACAGATTAGAGCCAGCTTCTGAGAGACATAAAAATGTATGGCACTGTTATGGAAATATGTCAATATTCCATTGCTGCATGGAGATATATGCATTGTGATATATCGAATGTACTTATTTCTACCTTCATTCATCATAAGAAAGTATATTGATTATTTTTAATTCTAACATCTAAACCTTATTTTTAAACCAGCTAATATCATGCCTTGTCCTGTATTTGAGCATAGCATTTTTTCTGTGGCTATAACATGCATAGAAGAATATGACAGGCATTTATTGTAAATTAATCCAACCATTTAAAATGATTATGAATGTATATCACTATCAAAACAATCTAATGGTCCACTCTTAATCAAATCATTATGAAAATATGACTTTTCAAGGAGAGTCTTTAAAAGATATGAGCAAATGTTATATAGGTTCATAGGTTCATAGTTAGGTACTAGCCTATCGGCCCAATGGCCTACGTAAGCCTAGCCAGCACGGTACCATAGCTTACGCCACCCAAGAAAGTTATTTTCCTGTGCCACTGTCCAGCAGAGACACAGAAGTGATCCCCGGGGTGTATTTCCTATTTCCCATCCACTCATCAAGATTTTTCTTGAAGAGTGCTAATGAAGAACTTTGCTTGACATAGATGGGTAGCTTGTTCCAGAGTATAGGAAGTCTCTGGGACAGGAATCTATCCCTCCAGTGTGTCCTGTTTATTGTGGTGACAAGGGTTAGGTCTCTAGAGCATGTAGCTTGGAGGGATTGGGATTTCTTTAGGTGTAGCATGTCCAACAGCTCTGGGTTTGACATAGCTTTATATGTTAGGCAGAGATCACCTTGGAGTAGGCGATATGCTATGGCGTAAACCTGGAGTTTTCTGAGGCAGTCAGTGTAGGAAATTTGTGTGTTTGAGGCCAGTAATCCTCTTTGTGAGGTACGTCTGTGGCCTTTCCAGCTGCTGCAGATGTCTTGTGAGGTACATTCCAAAAGGGGCATTGTACTCTATAATGGGTCTAATGAGTGACGAGTAGAGGGGAACAATGACCTCTTTTTTCCTGGATGAGAACCTTTTATGATGAGGTGTGCCACGTAGAAGGACTTCCTGACTACTGTGGCGATGTGACTATCAAAGGAGAGACTACTGTCCACCTGGGTCCCAAGGTCTCTTATCATGTATTCAGTGTTAAATAGATTGCTGCCTATGTGGTAGTTCATGGGTACAGAGTTTTTACCAAAGGGGATGACACTGCACTTTTTGGCATTGAGCTTGAGGCCATGGCTCTGACACCAGGCATCTGTCTCAGTGAGGCCCTTCTGTAGGATGTCCACATCATTTGGGGACTTGACTATGGCTCCTAGTTTGCAGTCATCTGTGAACTTCATCAGCCAGAGGCCTTCTGTGTTAGCCTGTAGTTCAGAGAAGTCGATACCAAACAGGAGAGGTCCCAAGACAGAACCCTGTGGCACTCCACTTGTCACTGCCTTGAGGTCAGATTTGGAGTCTGCAACTTTTACAGTGTGGGTTCTGTCAGTGAGCCAGTTGGCAACCCATCTTGTGACGTAGGGATTTATACCTAGTTTAGTGAGTTTAGCTATAATTCTAGAATGGGGGATGGTGTCAAAAGCCTTGGCGAGGTCAAGATAGGCTGTGTGAACCACCTTACCCTCATCCACAGCTTTGATGACTGTCTCACAGAAGTCGATCATGTTCAGGAAGCATGATCTGCCTTTCACAAACCCGAACTGGGTGGGATCCAGAGTTTAGAGGTTACCAATGTCTTTGTTTATGAGTTCCATGATGATACGTTCCATGGCCTTGCAGACCAGGCTCATCAGGCTAATAGGTCGATAGTTCCCGGGATCAGTGGTGGCTCCCCCTTTGTGGAGTGGGATAACTGTTGCTGTGCGCTATTCAGTGGGCACAAAGCCTGATGCGAGGCTATTATTGAACATGGAGCTTAAGTGGGGAGCCAGTTCATTCTGAAGTTCATGTAAAACGCAGCCTGGGATGTTGTCCAGTCCCATGGATACTGTGTTTTTGGCTTTAGAGAGTGCAGCTTTTACCTGTGTAGTTGTGATTACAGGGACTCTGCATTCTTCCTGTATAGATATGGGCCCTTTAGGGAGTGAGAGGTGGGTAAAGTTAGCACTGAACCGATCTGCTAGGATGTTGGCAATATCAGCTGGTTCTGTCATTTTCATGCCTTTGTGTTGTAATTCAGAGCAGATCTGGGTGTTGCCATCTAGATTCTTGACATAGCTATAGAACGCTTTGTGGTTGTCCTTGGATTTAGTGGCAATTTTGTTTTCGTAGCTAGCTTTGGAAGATCTTATAAGAGATCTCAGCTTCTTACTGAGGCTGACCAGGGAGCTCCTCCACTCATGGGATTTTACTCTCTTTTGCAACAGTTTCTTCCTTCTGTTGTTTATGACAGGGGACCACCAGATTGGCTTCCTTTATTTGGAGGATAGCATCTTGGTTCTGTTTGGGATAGCACGATCCATGCACTCGTGTAAGTGCTTATAGAGTGCATTTGTGTAGGATTCAGCAGTTGTAACTGTATTGTACATCTGCATGGGTGTCACGACGTTCGTCACTTCTATCTTAAGAAGCATGAAGTTGGCTTTGGAGAAATTTTTTACTGTGGTTTCCTTAATGGGGGTGGGGGCAGGATGTGGATATAGACAAGCAGCAGGAATAATGGAGCAGAAATGAATTTGAAAATTAAGTAGACACTGGTAATGAATTTTATACCAATTAATTTATTCATTTTTAGAGCATCAAAGATGTAGTTTCTTTGCTCCCAAAAATAAATGAATAAAATGCAGTACTCAGCTTCTACAAAATGTGCCCACCTCACAGAGTAACGCACTTGGCTTGACCATCTAAGTCAATGAAACAACATCACATTAGACTTGTGTTGCAAGGCAGCATTCAAATGGTAGGCATGAAGTCATTACTGTTAGCATGCTTCTCCTGAAGGATATGAAGTCTGAAACTCAAACGTATATAATTATTTATTTACTTTAATCCTCAGTGATCTGCCAGAAAAAAAACACAAATTTTATGAGGAAAAGATCAAAAGGTTGAGGCAAAAATCTGGGCATTCTGCAAAAATATGAACAACTCTGAGATATAATGGAGTTGGGTTTGGCTGGATGAAAGTAGCTTGATGTTGTTTGTTTCTCATTTTCAAATATCCACTAGTATCTGGCTTTGCAGAATTAATATGCATTTGTGAGAATTAAGATCGACTACTTAACAATGCAATTGATATGCACAAACAGAGTAGGTATAATTGCTGGGGCTGTCTGTGAAGGAAAATGATTAGTTGGCTGCTGTTTGCTTAACATTCTGGCTTTGGAGGACTAGTATGATGTATATGAAGCAACTTGGAATATTTTAATGTGTGGCAATTATTTGTTTGAAACAAAGATGGTATGACTTCCAATTGCAAGAAGCAATGTTGCTTGGTTAACTTTGAGCATTAAGTATTGGATACAACTCATTTCTTCCTATAAATAAAACAATCAGTTTAATTTGTTTTTCTTGTGCTTGATTTCTGTTCAGGCCATCACCGAAGATTGGAAAAAAAGCTCACCTCAGAGCATTTATAACCTAATGTATTCTGGTGTATTGCAATCCCTTGTCCCCCAGCTTAATTTACTTTATACAGTGTAGTCTTCGTCACTTAGGGTGTGGTGAAAGGATTTAAGGAAAACCAAAGTTAAAGAGTAAGACTGAATTTCTTCCCTTAATCACAATTTTTGTTTAGACCATATAGAATGAAAAGGTTGTTTAAAAATGTAAAATGCACCTTAGAGCATCTAGAACCCCATGACTTTTGGAGGCCTTGAAACTTGCAGACTCCCAGCTTAATACAGTTATTTCCACAGTAGTTTTTTTCAGTGCAGTCTTGGTCATTTAGCATGTGTTGAAAGGATTTGGGGAAAAAACAAAAGTTGAAGAGCAACACTCAATTTCTGTCTTTAGTCATGATAATTGTTGAAGCCATCATTGCAAGAAAAATAGTTTAAAAAATGTAACATACACATAAGAGCATATGGAACCGCCATGGCTTCTCAGACACCTGGTTTAATGCAGTTATTCCCAACCCAGTTACTGCAGTGTAGTCTTGGTCAGGGTATGATTTAAATTGCAAGTTTGTGTGTTTATGGAATGGACTTACATCCACATATCTTTGTTCAAATCCACTATTTTATTCAGTAAAAGAGATTACTTGCTCAACAGTAGTACATCTGGAATGTTTTGTTTTACTAAAATCTGGTGGTTTTAAAAGTGAAGGAAGATATAACTAATTGCATCAATTCCCTTGACATGTCACATTTAGTAGAAAATATGACCCAAAGGTCATTAGGCCAGTATGAATATTTGAAAAGTGTTTCCAAGTTGCTTAGTGTATTGAACTAGGGTGAGGTGCAACATCCTCAAAAAGAGGAAGTAAAAATTTTGTTACAGAATTTTTTTTTGGTTGGGGTGGTGTTGTTCTGCAGTAAACACAAATGAGATCTTATGGTTTTGGAAAGGCTGTGTTTGCTTGTGCAAAATAAATCAGTGTTGTGTTGTACATCCCAGAGAAACAAAACTATTATAAAACCACTGCCGTTACTGATAAAACTCAGATACTTTGCAAGTTGGGCTATGGAAAAATGAATATACAAGTCATTATGTGGGCATGTGCAAATGTAACAAATACCAAGGTGTTTCATAGGAAACAGTTATACTTCATTGTAAAAGACATCTATTTATGGAATTACTGAAGGGTTCACTAACTTGTTATTTAGAAACTGTCTACCTCATTTGCCAAAGTGTATTCATGAAAAGAATGTATCTAAATTTTATTATTTTTTTGAGAAAAGTTAAGTCAATCAATTATGAACTTTTGCAATGTAAGGAGAGTTGATAGGAATGAATTCAAAACTGGTAACTTTGCAGTGTATTCTTAGCTGAACCTTAAGCTGCCAAAACTGTTAATTGCTAGCAAGTTACACAATGGGATGCTGAAATAGTGGAAGATTCTGTTACACATGAACCAAGCAATTTTTTGAAAAGGCAGTAAATATTACTGTGTGCTAGAAACCTGGGTTAGTAAAACAAAACTGTGTCAGTTGTAAGATACGATGGCTGATGTAAGGTGGAGTAGTAAAATATTCACCTCTGAATGTTTCATAATAATAAATGTATGAGGAATTCTGTCAGAATTACAGTGCAATATTAGAAAGTAGAGATTCATAAATTAATACTAGGCTAACTGCCCTTGCGAGCCATTTGTAAGCCTAGTCAATTACCCCTTGTGAGACTCAAACCCTGCACTTTGTGTTTGTAAGACAAACATCTTATGATTTAGGCCACCCTCCCAACCAAAGGCAATGGTGAGCATAAGAGGTATCAACTGTTATCAAACTCTGAAACAATTTGAAGTGTTGCATCCAGAGCCATAAATAGGGTACAGTAAAGGGGTGGCTGCCTCAGGTGTAGGCTGGTAGGGATCTTCATTAGCAGTTGCCGATGGGGCATGAGTGGAGTACCAGCATTCATTTAAGAAGTTACTGGTGATATTGTAACTTCATGTGTGAATGTATTTAGAAGCTTAGTGTTTTAGTAACAGTATTTATTTATTTATTGACATTTGATTACCTGGAGTCAGATGGGGTAGATGCCCATTTTCAGCAGAGGCCCAGGAAGAAAAGCTCCAAAGTATTACATAAACATTTTAAGAATAATTTTACAATCTTCAAAAATAACACAAAAACATCTACAGTTTAAATAATTATATCAAACTAGACATAATGTACAAAACATTCTTTGCTACAATCCATTGATAAATGTAGTAAGGTGAATACAAAAACTCAGCTACTACAGTAACAGTTAATGAGCAACTGTAGCAAAGAGATTTTTTTTCCAAAGAATTTTCTTTCTTTATTGAGAATAACATAAGAAATAAAGGACACAAATATATGTACATTCAGGACCAGATCCAACACAAGGTAACCTAGACAGCTGTCAAGGGACTGGTGCTGGCTGGGAGCCTAGCCAGGTCATATAACATTATTAAAATAATAAGAGTAGGAAAGACTACAAGCCAAAACAGAAACGTAGTGTGTGCAAACTGGTCAGGCAAAATATAGGATAATCCAGTAGAAAAGCAAAGAGCGACCAGACCACAGCTAATAAAATCAAGCCAAGTTTTATTCCAGGAAATACAAATGGTGAGCGCTTTCGCAGTAAATAGCTGCTTCATCAGACAAATTCTTCATTTCACTCATCAGTTTAAAAATACATACAGGCCAATCAGAACTCCATAGCAATTAATAAAACATCCAGTAAAAATTCACTACCATATAGCCCAGTAATGAGCTACCTGTATCAAAATATAAGAGAAATGCACAATAAGAACTGAAAAAAAAAAATATATATATATATGTATAGAATACACAATACATATAAAATATACATAAATATGTCTGCATGTATCATATTATGTTAAAATACACGAAGGACACCTATTTCTTAAGGTGTCTCTTATCTAGCATAGGTTTGATGGAAAATTTATCATTCAACCCTTTCCCCATAGTGGCTCTCATTCTAATAATCCATTCTAGTTCTTTACATTCTACTTTATTCCTCACTATACCCCCTCTATTCCCAGTCCAAAATTCTCTATGACCATAAATTTAAATGTATGTGATACATCCATATCTATCATATGTCTAGCAAGGGCATTAGTATCTTCTCTCCTACGTATATCATAAAGGTGTTCCCTAATGCGATCACATAATCTACGTGTAGTCTTACCTACATAGACGGATGAGCACAATTCACAATAAGCCAAATAAACTATATTAGTGTTGCAATCTGCTCTAAAGTTAAATGTCAAAACCTTCCCAGTATCTGGGTGTAAAATGTGACATTTACTATGCACTGCTTTGCAGAAATTATATTTCCCACATGGTAAAGTACCATATACATGTTCAGTGCTCCCAGTGCAGTGCAAATCATTGTATCTCGGTCCACAAAGTAACCTTTTAAGTGATTTCTGATTCTTAAAAGCAAAACTGGGTCTGTCTCCAACCATATTTTTTACCCTCTCATCCACACATAAAATATTCCAATGCTTCCTATAAATCCTTTGTAGCAGTCTGATATTACTGGAGTATGTGACAGGTACTCTCAATACTTGATATTTGGTAGAACTTTGCCTATCTGTATAGGTATTGTTAGAAAAATAGGGTTTAGCTTCATTATTCCTGAGAGTCATCACCGTAGACATAATGGGGTTAACTTCTTTAACTTTATAACCTCTCTCTTTAAATGTCCTCTCTAGTGTGTGCATTTCTTCCATAAATGTCCCATCTTCCACTGTTAATCTAGACATCCTAAATGCTAGCCCCTTTACAACATTCCTGAACACATGGTTGGGGTGCATACTATGTCTATGGGGTTCCCTATCAGAAGCCTGAAACACTATAAGCCTGAAAATCAAAATCCTGAAAACTATAGACTGAAAATTCAAAATCCTGAAAGCCCAAAATCCTTAAACTCAAAATCCTGAAAACACAAAATGGACATACTGACATCATTGTGGCTTTGCTATTGTTAGCCCTGTGGTGTTGGGTCATGCGTTGGGTTCAGGTAAGTGTGCGGTTGGTTTTATGATAGGGTTAGGGCGGTTTAAGTGAGTTAGGGTTAGGCGCAGGTTAGGCATGTATGCAATAGTGACAAATATTGGGGTTAGGGGCAGTTTAAGTGAGTTAGGGTTAGGGCGGGGTCAGGTGAGTGTGCGATAGTGACGGACCTTAGGGTTAGGGTTAGGGTCAGGGTCAGTTGGTAGATATTAGTGTCTTTATAGTGACATATTAGCATTATTTGTGTTTTCAGGATTTTGAGTTTCAGGATTTTGGGCTTTCAGGATTTTGAATTTTCAGTCTATAGTTTTCAGGATTTTGATTTTCAGGCTTATAGTGTTTCAGGCTTCTGATAGGGAACCGTCTATGGACATATGTATTTCTACAGCATTCTTTTCCATAGACCTCAGTATAAAACTTCCCCATGCTTTTCCTTTTGATGCTAATATCCAAAAACTCCATAGAAGTATATGAAGTTTTAAAAGTAAATTTTAAAAAATCAGTACTATTGTTGACATTAGTGAAGAAGGAATCAAAAGACTCCAACCCTCCTTGCCAGAGAAGAAAGTGATCGTCTACAAATCTCCGATAAAAAATGGCATGCCTACTGAGGTCATGTGTCAGAATATGGTAACGTTCTCAAGTCCCCATTACAAGGCTGGCGTAGCTATTGGCACAAGAAGTGCCCATAGCCACGCCATCCAATTGTCTATATATAGATTGCTCAAACAAAAATAAATTATTTTCTAATACAATTTCCATAAGAAAACATAGAAAATCTATGGTGACAGTATCTTATGTGCCATCTTCCATCAGGTATTGTTTCAAAAATTCTATACCAGTCGCATTGGGGATCATAGTAAAAAGTGATTTAACATCCATAGTAACCAGTAAACAATCAGTTCCAGGCTGGGTATTTTCTACAAACTCAAAAAGATCTTCTAGAAACTGCTTCATGTCTTTCAAAATATGCTTATTTAAAGCCAATGCAGGTTTCATATGATGTTCTATATAAATAGAAAGGGGTTCAGTACTCCTTCCCCCACCAGTCACTATGGGTCTCATGGGTGGGCAGGAGGGGTGTTTATGGATTTTGGGGAGCCCTTGAATAATGGGTATGACAGGTTCCTTCACAATGAAATAAGTATACAGATCAACATTAATAACACGACTTTGTAAGCACTCAAATAAAGCATTATGAATTCTATTGTTAAAAGAGTTAATATTCCCATTAGGGACTACTTCATAGACATCAACATCACTTAGCATATATAGCATGGTCTGTCCATAGAATTCATAGTCCATCACTACTATTACCCCCCTTTATCAACGGGTCTAATACAAATATCATGATTTCGACATAAAGATGATAAGGCTGCCTTTTCATTCTTGTTAAGGTTACTGTGGCACTTAGTACACATTCTACTGTCATATAAACTGTCAATATCTTTCATACATGCTTTTTTGAATGTTTCAACCACACCATCAACAATTGATATATAATTACTCAACTTTTTAAAAGATCTATTTGTATCAGAGTTAGTAGCACAGTCATTATGTTGCATTTTCAAAACAAGGTTCCTGGTAAATATTTTAAATTTGATTATATTATCTGTAATAGTCATTCTAGTTGAAGGCACAAAAGTCATACCTTTATCTAATACGGCAATTTCATCTTGTGTGAGTTTATACTGAGAAATATTCCTGATTAAAGATGTGGTTTGTGTAACCACATTTTCTTGAGGGTGTTGGAACCGTTCTCCTCTATGGACGCCTTGCGTTTCATTCGGTTCTTGCCCTGAGGAAATTCCTGAAAATGCATGCTCCAAATGGGGTATGGAGATGTTGGTAGCAAATTCCCACAGCAGCAGGGGAATAAACAATAACATCTTTATTGCCAACCACAAATGAAGAATTGGTAGCTTTTTTGCATGTTCCGAGAGAAACCTGCTAATTATTTCCTTCATTGTTCATTTCTGGTGACGCCTGAATATTCTGTGTGTTTGGCTGTTCCTGTGGAACATATACATCATCCTGAACCACAGTGCTTAAGGTGGATACTTCCTTGTTGATATTCACAATATTAATATTATGCATGGTAGTTTTATTAGAAGCATTCATTGTTGAATTGTGAGCATTGTCTGCCCTCAGCCACACGAAGACATGGCCAATGGCAAAGTCATCAGAGTCTCTCTGGATTTTTTTCCTTTCATAATTTAAGAGCTGAGCTTCATATGCATGTAAAGGTTCACTAACATGGTCCACCTTAAGGTCAACAATCGAAGGTGGATACTTATCATAAAGTTCTTCTTGCAGACTAGTTATGCGATTGACTAGAGATTCCTCTTCTGGTCTAAAATAGTCAATCAGTAAATGCATATAACTGAAACTAGTCTCAATATTAATACTTTGCCATTGTAAAAGCAGGTCTTTATAAACATTGCCATAAGAAGGCATATTAAGTACTTGCAAGCCACGAGGAATAATGCGAAGACTGAGACAGGCTTCAAAGTGAAATCTTTGCAGCCGTAAACGTACTAGTTTGCGAGTTTTATTCTCTATTTTATATAGCTCTCTCTTGAGTGAAACTGAATCATACTCACAGTCAGATTCTTCTGTACCTGGTGTAGTCACAGGAACAAAGTTCAATAAAGGATTATTTCTATTCTGAATAAATGGGAATGTCTTCCTTACATCAGGAGTTTTACTCTCAGTAAAGCTTTTTTAGGATCCAGCTCCAATGTAGCATCCATGCCTTCAGCCATGTCACAGCACCATAGTAATAGAAGAAACACTACAAGCCAAAACAGAAACATGGTGTGTGCAAACTGGTCAGTCAAAATATAGGATAATCCAGTAGAAAAGCAAAGAGCGACCAGACCATAGCTAATAAAATCAAGCCAAGTTTTATTCTAGGGAATACAAATGGTGAGCGCTTTCGCAGTAAATAACTGCTTCATCAGACAACTTCTTCATTTCACTCATCAGTTTAAAAATACATACAGGCCAATCAGAACTCAATAGCAATTAATAAAACATCCAATAAAAATTCACTACCATATAGACCAGTAATGAGCTACCTGTATCAAAATATAAGATAAATGCACAATAAGTACTGAAAAATATATATACGTATAGAATACACAATACATATAAAATATACATAAATATGTCTGCATGTATCATATTATGTATCCTTCTATGTAGGTATGACTACACGTAGATTATGTGATCGCATTAGAGAACACCTTTATGATATTTGTTGGAGAGCAGATACTAATGCCCTTGCTAGACATGTGATAGATATGGATGTATCACATACATTTAAATTTATGGTAATAGAAAAAGTTTGGACTGGGAATAGAGGGGGTGTGGTGAGGAATAAAGCAGAGTGTAAAGAACTAGAATGGATTATTAGAATGAGAGCCACTATGGGAAAAGGGTTGAATGATAAATTTTCTATCAAACCTACGCTGGATAAGAGACACCTTAAGAAATAGGCGTCCTTCATGTATTTTAACATAATATGATACTTGCAGACATATTTATGTATATTTTATATGTATTGTGTATTATATACGTATATATATTTTTCAGTACCTATTGTGCATTTATCTTATATTTTGATACAGGTAGCTCATTACTGGGCTATATGGTAGTGAATATTTATTGGATGTTTTATTAAATGCTATTGAGTTCTGAAAGGCCTGTATGTATTTTTAAACTGATGAGTGAAATGAAGAATTTGTCTGATGAAGCAGTTATTTACTGCGAAAGCGCTCACCATTTGTATTTCCTGGAATAAAACTTGGCTTGATTTTATTAGCTGTGGTCTGGTCGCTCTTTGCTTTTCTACAAGAGTAGGAAAGAATTGAGCAAAATTGCTACTCTGGCTCTTTAAGATTTATCGGTGCTCTGTCTCTTTCATTGGCTTTACAACCCTCATTGGAGGCAATGCCAATGAGAGTCATTCAGGAAGTTGGCATGTTTGTCTGAAGCAGGTGATGTACAAGCTATCATGGAAAAGTTCTTGCAGCAGCATAGTCAGCTACTTGCTCAATAGGTACACACTGGAAATTACAGCAGAAGTTTTTTTGTATAGTGGATTGGGTTGGAAGATGAGAGAGATTACATCAGTTTTTTTTTTTGTATGTGTGTGTGTATAGCAGACAACAGACTGAGTTTACAACAGAAGATATTTACATGTGCATTCTCTTCCAGGATCCAAGTAGACTATGGAAATGAGTGTATTTTGTGGTGGCTTTGTATGTGATATGCCATGGAAACTAGTTTATTTTGCAGCAACAATTGTGCATGTTTGTAAAACAGTCCAGTTGCAGGCAGCTTTTTAGTTAAATAACTTTCACAGAGACATACCCTGCACCTTTGCTATTAAAGACAAAAAACTTAATCCTCCACACCAGAGTAGTTATGGTGTAAAAGTAACGTCTTTCGGCTTTTCCCGGTTAAGGGTTGCCACAGCGGAACTCTGGCCCGCTAATGATTGGCAGTGGATTTTTATGGTGCTGAGTTGCCAGTCCGATGCCCATCCTTCAAAGAAGGCACACGCGTTCATGCTCGCACCTACCTGCACATCTTTAACGTCACCCCACTGCGGGGAGGACATGCAGACTCCACATAGAAGGCACTCCAGCTGAGAATTGAACAAGAGAACCTCTTGCTGTCAGCCAACAATGCTAACTGCTGCACTACCACAGCTACACCAGAGTAATTATGGTGTAATGCAAGGTGTAATGGAAGGAAACTGTAGATACAAGGAAAAACATCATATGAGCCATGTTCTTGGATATAATCCATGGTTTCCTTGTTCTGTTGATAACTGACAGTGTGTTTATTATTAAGCTGCGAATAAAGTGGGCAGCATGATGTCTGAGTTTAATGTTAATATTTTTATGAATACATTTTAATTTAGCTTGTGTTTTTTTTTTTTTTTTGCAGACCCACACGTGTGTGATGCACTGTTTGGGCTGCAGCAGAATGTCTTACACTTAATGCAGTTGAGTGAGGCTATGAGATGTTAAAGAGTGGTTTCCTGTAGTACATGGTTTGATTCCCTCAGCCTTTATTTGTCTTCTACATGACCAAGGTTATTTCATCAGAGACTACTTCTGAGCTGCTCCTGAAAAGGGACATTTATGCCCTGTTGGCTGTCTTAGGCTGTTGGCAAATGTGTTACACATTTGTCTTTTGAATTCCTGTACCCTTCACATAGGTGTTGATTAGTACTTCACTATATGCTGTTTGAGTAGGAATCCCAGCACATCTCTTGTAGTTAACTCATTACAGCTGAGTGCGCCTACAGGCATTTTACCAGTTATCTCCTACTATGCCTTTATGTGCCAAATATTAATTGTTCATATTTGCATTAATAATTGTAAAAACCATGCTACATATAATGTATTAGAATAATTTATCTTGAAGCATAAGTGATGGCAAACCCATATTCAGATTTGATATCTGTCAATGAGTATTTGTTAGAATGGTTAAGGTGATAACTTCATTTTTTAAAGGCTCAAGCCACACCCACTGGAAGTTAATGATACACACTCGAAAGAGCTATACTGGAGGGAATTGAGTTAATGGATTGCCAGATCCATTTTCACTAAATGTGATTTTCAAGGGAAGAGAAGTGTACTGTTTTGGGTTGCCACCTTTTCAAATGGCCATAGTGGGACATTTGCAGGACACACATCGGATTTTAGAGGCCGACACATACCCACGGTCAGTACAAAGGATAGAACTTAACTTTTTTCCTAAATAAAACCTTATTCTTGTAGCAGTTTAGTTGCTTATTATGTTTCTTGTAACATTTAGGTATTTTAGATACAGAAATAACTATTTTATGCAACTATTACATGAAATATGGGACATAATTATGTCCTACAATCTCAGGACATTTGCCCTTTTTAATATTTTTTGTCAGGACACAACTGTCCAAAGAGGGACTGTCCCTCTCAAAGTGGGACAGGTGGTAACCCTAGTACTGTTTCTCATGCCAAGCCTCATTGTTAATGTGTTTTGTTTAGCTAACGGCTGTCGGTGCTTTTTCTATAAAATTTAAAATACATTTTAAATGAAATTCAAATGTCGGTGATAACTGTACAGGAAAAGAAGAAAATAGAATATACACTGACATGTGTAAACAATGTTTATGATAAAGGGGGAGACAACCAAATAAAGGGATATTGGTATGGCTGGCAGGGGCCTGATTCATTATATTGTGCTGGATCCTATTTGTCCACAATCCAGGTCTAACTCTGGTGGTGTATGTTGCAACAATAGTCCACTATTAGCCATTCAAGTAGGTCAGAATGGTGTATTGAGTGATATCGGAGATGATAGTTATTTTAATGACAGAGAAGACACAGTGAGGTAAAAAATGAGATATAGGTTGTATTCATGTACGATTTGTTTTCGCTTGTAACTATTATTGATGTCAGGCTGATGTATATATTCTATATAGTTATTTAGAATGTCAGTTATAAAATGCTAAGAAATTATATATCATTTCCTAAAATAAAAATCTTTTGAGTAAAAAAATGAGATATAGGTGTCCTGCAAACATGACCCCTCCAAAAAAAGTATGTTGTAATATTTCTGAGTTTTGTATTCTTGTGGTTTGTTAATCAAAAGCTGCTGCTGCATTTATATTATCTTTAATTGTTTTACTTTATTCATTGCACTAAAGAATGAATTGATTCATTAATAGTCATGGATTGTGTAATATAGTCTAAACATGTTGCATTTTAGTAATGTATGTTACAGTACTGACTTTACAACCTCCAGCAACTGCAAAGGGGTTAACATTTGTCATGTCATAATATTCCGAGTTTTTGGGGAGAGTGTTACTCAGAACTGTCTGATCTTCAGCATTCATTATGTGGCCATTGTTGCATGGTACTGTGATACAGTCTTCTCTACAAGATCAGATTGTAAAGAATTCATGCATTTAGTTAAAAATGGTTATTCTGGCAGTTGGTGCAAAAGAATAAAGCTCTGACGTTTTAATGAGCTACCCCTGTGGAAAGGGTACAGAACTTGAATCTTTCCAGCTATATTTACTTACTGTGTGGCATTGATCAACTCTTTTAACCAGACAGTGCTTTGGAGCAATTGCAGATTTTGGCTAGGCTCCATAAAGGTCCCCAGGAATTCATGCCTAGTAACTATGGACCTTTTGTCATTGTTTACCAGCCATGTCTTATTGCATAGCTGATATAGGTCAGGAAATTATATGATAATACCATGAGCACACCAATTTTTAATGCAGGATGGGCAATGTATTCTTCAAGGGGAGCAGGTACTGCATTTGTAAATGAAGCACTGAAATGCAAAACTGTTTTGCCAGCAGCAACCTCTGCCAAGTAAAGGGACATTGAAATGTCTGGGGTGGGGGAGTGCTGGCCCATTACCCTGCTTATGACCCCATTTAACCATAATCCAGTTTTATATAGATTTAAAAAGAATAAAAAAGCATTCAATATGCTATTGATTTCACAGCTGTATGAACATAAAAGTATTTTTAATTTTCGTTACAGTTGATATTCAACTGCATTTTCTTATTCCATTAGATCACACAGTAATAATACACATTTCTTTCTGACAAAAACAAAGATTTTTTTGTCCTCATCTTCTGCTATGGCACCAGACAAGCTAGCTAGACCTGAGGTTATCTCTAACAATAAAGCCCTGGAACAGAAAAGTGGGGTTGAGAAACTTGCATAAACCTGAAGACATTATAAAGTATAATTTTTTTAGAAATGAAAAACAAAAATGAAGATAAAAATGTGTGCTGAAAGTAGAGCTGTTATCTTCAAAGGCAAAAAGATGACTAATGAGTTAAGTTCTGCTGAGGTACAGTAGAGGATTTTTCCACCAAAGTGTTTATGTCCAATTAAATCATACCCCAAAATGGTGACAGAGGTTATACAGACTGTCAGATACAGTCAGGTAATGCTGAAGGGCAAAGTCAGGCTGGAAAATCAAATAATGTCATTACTAATGTGGAAAGTTAAATTATGTCATTACCAACCAAAATGTAATGGAAAAGTTCACTGAAGCTCTTTGTTCTACTGTGAAGGTTAAATTACAACTGTGTATTTACACAGAGTAAGGTTTAGAAAAAGAACTGGCTGCAAATACTGATAGCAGAAAGTCAACGACAATTCTTTGCACAAAACAAATTCTTTACACAAAACAGATTACTTGCGGTGGTATCTAGATGTTTTGTCCCAGTGCAATGTTAAGAGAGTTGGAATAAACAATGTCATGGTTTCAAAGTTAGTAATTAATCTCAATGTTGAAATGTTGGATCTGGCAGAGATCCAGAGGCATTTAATCTAGTTTAAAAGAGGATTTGGCAATACTACAGATGGTCTGAGAAATCATTAGAGTTAAGAATGTGCTCACAAATGCAACAACCAGATGGCATTGTTGCAAAACGCAGAGAAGAGATAGTAAGATTAATACAAATGATCTCTGATAATAAATAAGTATTACTCAAGTGGGAAAAGCATCACAAAGATGAAATAACTAAGTAAAAAAAAAATTGCTTAGGAGGTCATCTAATAGTAGTAGATAACCACAACAAACAGAACAGCTATCAAAGTAAAACAGAGACTAGTACAGAGAGCGTCTGATCCTTCTGAAAATAAGTACAATACAAATGTGACTGAAGGTACTGGCAATGTACATGAACATGAACCTTAAAACATGAGTATGGTGCATAGGCTGAAACAAGAAATTAGTTGTAATTATTGATAGAAATAAAGGCTTCTGGCATTGAACATGTTGTAAACTCTGTTAATTAAAAGCTTTTCTGTGTTAGAAAGTGGAAAAAAAGAGTTGAGAAGGGAAATGTCTTGTGTTAGAATTGACACTGTAGAAGGAGTGGAAGAACCCAATGAAGTATTTCAGAGTTTGCAACATAAACTGAGTTAAATAAAAGTCATATGTCTCAGTGTGAAAGTCAAATTAAATTTCAACCCTTTAAAAATAAGGGAGCAGTAGACCCTCATCTAGTGAATCAGTGGAATGTGCTACTGAAAATCCCAAAGCGTGGATAAGTACTGCTTTTCAGAATGTTCACAATAAAGTCTCAGACGGGTCTATAACAATACATTGAACCATCATTTCAGTGAATGGCATTTCATCAGAAATGCCTTTCATCTGATTCCCCTCATGTTGGGGGCTGTACCCCCCCCCCACACACACACACACACAGCTAATTATATATAACAACTCCATGGTCACACTACAGTGAGGAAAGGGCAAATTTCCCAATCCTCACTGTACTGCAGTCTCATTATGAACAATTTGACGAATGGCGTGTTCAATGTAATTGCACTGAAAATGCTATTCGCTGAGCTGATTTTTCAATGAACAGATAGGAACCCATCTCAGACATATAAGAATTGAAAATGCAAATGAAAGAGAAAGTACAGTTGTCTTAGCAAACTTACCATAACAGTAGATATTCAAATGATCACTGATGCAGTAGCCTCAGCTATATGGATTATATCCTAACAAGGATATAACAGCCAGCCAGCTTCCAATGCTTCAGGGTATATTCCACTCACCCAAGCTTTGAGGAAACTCAAGCTGAGCTGGCTAAAAAATGAGTTTGTGCACCAAGTCTTTCAGAGCTTTTCTGTCAATAAAGAAAGGGAGGCTGAGCCCTGAAAGGGCAGTGCTAGGAAGAGCAAAAAGAACTAACCACACCCTGGCATAAACAACACACCAAAAGCAAAGGGGATGAAGGGATGGAGGGAGTGGCTACTGCAGCAGTGATCATTCAAACACCTACTGTTATTAAAAACAAAATGAAAACTCCAGCAAAGCTAGAACCTCCACTAAGTGACCTCCCAAACCTCTTGTATCAGAGCAGAGGCATATGGGATATATGCAAATGACCCTTATGAACATCAGGTGTTTCAGCTAACTGGTGATTCAGAATGCCCATTACTTGTTTTGTCATTTTAATGGACAATTTCAGGCCAATAAATCCAAACCCCACTAGCCATAGATGTGCATATTTCAGCCTTGTTATGACCTTGTCAGCATAACACAAGCAGAGTGTTTGACTAAGCGTAAGAAACACAGGGCTGTTATACCAAGCTGATGTCCATTATCATTAGGGTCACTGCAAAAATATCCCAAACAACAAACTAAAAGAATAAATGAGAAGGCCAGTGAAAAACCAATCAGTAAAAACAAAATGAAAACTCCAGCAAAGCTAGAACCTCCACTGAGTGACCTCCCAAACCTCTTGTATCAGAGGCACATGGTATATATGCAAATGACCCTTATGAACATCAGGTGTTTCAGCTAGTTGGCGATTCTGAATGGCCATGACTTGTTTCGTCATTTTAATGGACAATTTCAGGCCAATAAAGCCAAACCCCACTAGCTATGGATATGCATATTCTGACCTTGTTATGACCTTGTCAGCATAGCACAAGCAGAGTGTTTGACTAAGCATAAGAAACAGAGGGCTGTTATACCCAGCTGATGTCCATTATCATTAGGGTCACTCCAAGGTATCGTGTATCATTTCTCCCCCATTTTTAGGTTCAGGAAATAAAATGGGGAGATGGATAGTTCGGCTTAAAATAAACTCAGATACCACTTTAAGCATAAAAGAAAGATTAGTTTTTAAAGAAACCCTGTACCATGGAAAATGAGATAAGGTTGACTCACCATAAGAGCTTGCAATTCAAATACCATTCTTGGAAAGGTCAGAGCAATCATTAAAACTGTTTTCAATGTTAAGAATCTCAAGCCAACTAGGTTAGCTGTTTCAAAGGGAAAAAGTATTCGCTTCTCTAACACAAAATTAAGATTCCAAGGAGGAGCCACCAATTTTCTTGAAGGCCTCTTATGAAAAACCCTTTCAAAATCATTTTGACATGGAATTGCATTGAAATAGGAGGATCCATGGACATTCTGAAATGACCAATAAATGGAATCTTTACAGAGGAGTAAGAAAGGCCATATGGTAACTCACACAAATATTGTAAAACCAGAGAACAGCAAAGTCCTGAATGGGCACTGTTTATATTGTTGGCACAAACTAGAAAACATTTTTCATTTGATAAAACATTATTTTCTAGTAGCAAGCTTACTTATCCTTTCAGTGGTAAACAGCTACCTAAAAGGAATTAAGATCACATTATCCGGACAATCAATTGAAGTTGATTGGTGTTGGGGTATATCAAACACCCCTGTTCTTGCGGGAGTAGATCCAGTCTGTGAGAAGGTTTGTGGTAATTGCCCCTAGCCATTTCCAAAAGAAGAGAGAACCACAGTGGCATGGGCCAGAAGGGAGTTACCAAAGTGATCTTGAGGTGGGTGCTCCATCTGAATCTTCAGAAGTACCCTAGATAGTAATGGAAAGGGCAGAAAAGCATAGAGAAACATTCCTGCCCAAGAAAAAGAAAAGGCATCTGTCTTCCAGGCCTTCTTGCATGGAGTCATGCAGCAGAATCTTGCCAGCTTATTGTTCAGAGAGGATGCAAAGAGGCTTGCTTGAGGAATTCCATACTGATGGATCAAATCTTGGAAGATTTCCTGATTTAGTTTCTCTTTGTGAGAGTCTACCCCTGTCCTGCTCAGCTTATCTGCCACATACTTTTCTCTGACAGAATGTAGGATACATGTAGAATGGAATTGTAGTTTGAAGCTATATCCCAACCTAATATGGCTAGTCTGCAAAGGGGGTATGACCTGGTTCCCCCTTGGTTGCTGATGTACCGTATTACTGTGATATTGTCTGTAACAACTTGAAGTGCTCCAAGGGACCAAAGATGATTCAGAGAGTTGAGTGCTTTAATCAGAGCAATCATCTGTGCTTGCATCTTTCTTTGTTGTCCTTCACACCTTGCAATTTTATCCCTCCTGAAAATGCTCTCCAAGCAAAGTCTGATGTGTCAGTGGTGACTGACTACTTTGGAGCAGGGAAGGAGAAGGGAAGATTAGGATTTAGGTATATTTATTGTCTCCACTAAGTGATTTCTCATCTGACAAACCCCAGCATTGGGGTCTGAAAAGACTAGGGATACTGGTGCTGGGAACAAAAAGACTTCAGATACTACTGTATCTTTCTGATATGGACTCTTGCCAGGGGTACCATGAGAATCACAGAAGCCATAAGACCTAAAATCCTGAGGTATTCCCCACAGTGATAGAAGTCTGAGCGGAAAACCTTAGAAATATATCAAGATATTGCTCTATTTGTTTTTCCTTTGGAAGAAAAACCTCTTTAACTGTGGTGTCTAGTTGACATCCAGGAAACACAATCTTGTAAGAAGGGGTCAAGAAAGACTTTTGAATGTTTTCCTGGAATCTCAGCTTCTATAAGAGATCTCTTACCCAAAAGAGAGAGAGAGAGAGAGATTCCTGACAATTTGAAAAAGACTCTGCAAAGATAAGCAAGTCATCTAACAGTGAAAAATATGGATACATGTAAACTGCAATGAGCTATAACTGCAGCTAGACACTGTGAGCAATCTTGGTGCAGTGGATAGTCCAAACTTGATAATGTGATCCAGACACACAAAATCTTAAGAAACATCTAAAGTCTGGATGAATAGGAATCTGATGATAAGCATCCTTTAGAGCTAATGTTACCAGGAAACTTGAACAAGGAAAAAGAAGTAGTAACAGGTTGCAAAGTGACACCATTTTGAATTTGGTCATTATTACACACAGGTTTAGAAAAGAAAGATCCAGAACTGGTGTTCAAACATTTTCTTTGTTTTTTGGAAGTTTTTTTGGCATTAGAAACAACCTTGAATATAACTCCTTTCCCAGCTGGAAAGGGGGATCTGGTTCTATCACTCAGTGGAGCAGCATATGATGAAAGACAGGTGGAAACAAAATAGTCTGGTCTGGAAGATGAGGAATTACTCACTAGAAAGGAAGAATTTCCCCCCACTGCCATCTGTGATCTTGATGAATGAACGTAAGCTTCCATTTGTCTGAAACTATCTGTTGCCAAACAGAAATATGTAGATTCAGACTTTAAAAAAAGGGGCTGCCAGGATGTGAGGGGAGAACAAAGTCTCTTAAATAGTCATTCTGACTTATTGGACTATCCTTAGTTTTGAGAGTTTCCAGAATTCATCTTGGAGCCCCCTTGCCATTTCTTCTTAAATGTCTGTTTATCTACATTTTGTTGAAACTGATTATTTTTTTCTTACCAAAACTGGAAAATTTGGATAAAGGAGGGCTGAAAAACTTTAGAGAGTCCTTGAATAAGGTTACCGATTTCATCATACTTTTTGATCACATCTGCAGCAGAGGGGCCAAACACTAAATCTCTATCCAAAGGAAATTTTAAAATCTAATTTTTAACATCATCTGGGAGTTTCTGAGAACTCACTCATGCAAAGTTTCAACAGAGTCGTATACACCCTCTGTATACAATGAGTAGTGACTTGAACAACAGAAGAAATGTAATTATTTAAAGCAGAGTTTTTCCTCATTTGAAGAAATTGAAGACAAAACATTCCTCATATAGTCAGAACAAACCTTAACATATGAGCTTGACAATTCAAAATTCTGGCAATCAAAGTTGCAAACACATGCAGTTTTTCTCATTTGTATCAATAATCTTCCCATCCTTATCAGATATAATAGGATTAGAATTAACTGTTTAGCAGCAGAACTAAAGAGAAGTTATGTACTCACCATAATGTTCCATCTGTGTTGTCCGTTTTCATTCTTCCTCAACTGATGGGTTTGGATCCAATCCCTTGGATCTGACTTGGCCATTGCTAAAGCTTGTAGCAACCAGGAACTCTCAAGCTTCTCCCTTACCCACAATGCACCAACTCCAATTACCTCAGATCTCGTTCTTAGAAAAGTAAAAGACGGAAATCATTACAGAGAAGAAGTAAATGCTGGGTCATCATGGTGGAAGACTTTGGATCTGAGGGGGAAGGTACCATCAGAACTATCAGAGCATAAAAGACCCTCTTCACAGCCTCAAAGGCAGAACAGCCTAGAGAAGGAGAGGGCATTGGACCCAAGAAGACATGCTTCTGGATTGTAGCTCTCCCCTACACTGAGAGCAAAGTCTCTGAGTTGGAAGCCTGAATTAAGCTGTCTAGTGCCAAGGCTCCAAGGTACAGAGATGGCTCTGAAAACCTTGGAGTCAAATGCAACATCTTAGATCCAACAGACAGGCTACAGCTTCGAGAGCTCTCTGGATCTGATGGGATCCTATCTCTCAGGGATAATTTCAGATCTAAGGATATTCTTATCCTCGGATCTAAAACTGACAGATCTGGACAACTTGGGTCCAGAGACTCTGATGCCACAGCTATAGTCAGAGGAGGAACCTGCAATGGGGGAGTTGAAGAAATTCGGATCTCCAGAACCAGAGGGGTAGGAGAAAAGGGAATCACAATCTGTCCCTGCACTAAGAGGATCTTCCTCAATAGTATCACCATGTCTTCTTTAGTCAGACTTCTAGTAGATTGAGCAGAAAGAGTGGATGGAGATCTGGGGCACTCCAAAAAGGGTGAATGTACTCTGTCCAGCAGAGGATCCAGGGAGGGAGAGTACCTTACTTTAGACAAGGACTTAAAAGCCAAGGTTATTGATGCCGGATCCGATTACTTAGGATCCGATGACTTAGAACTTGCTGGATCTTGTTTCTGAGCAGTAAGATCCAAAGCATTTGGATTAGATGATTTTGCTACTTTAGGATCTGTAGCCAGGGTAGTATCCATCATTTTTGATTTTTTAGGATATGGGGTTGAGAAAGGATCTTTTTCCGATCTTTTCCTTGAGGAATCTGAGGTGGAAGATGAAGTAGAAGGCTCAGAGATGAGATTTCCTCAACTTAGTCTGAGAGAACTACCCTCAGAAATAGCTTTTCCAAAAGAGGAGGGGAGAATGTCTTTTAATACTGATTTATTTTTTTTCTTTCCATTAAAGCGAGTGGATAGAAACTGTAGCATATTCAGCAGTCTTCCTAAAGATGAAGAGGACCCAGACAGTAGATGTATAAAGTTTGGCATCAGAGAGAGGCAACTTATCCCCACACATTGCACACTTTTTGAAACCTGACGTTTTTTCAGCCATAGTAAAAGGGCAGAAAAGAATGCAAGTAGGGACAACAGTAACAGTGTTTTTTTTTTTTTAAATAGATATAGAAATAGAAATCAAAATAGGACTATTTAAATAGAATCATTTAAATAGAAGATGGGGAACATCTGCAATAGTACCAAATAACTACTTTCACAGGAGAATTAGCAACAGAACAAAGGGGAAATATCAGGAAGAAAAGCTATAAGATACTGATAAGGATTTGATAGCAGAGAAAAAGAAAATATATATTAGAAGAGAAAAAGAAAACAAGTTAAATTCACTTATTTGAAATAAATCTCGAGAACATGGCTAAACCACATATTTTTGCTGGAGCAGCAAACGAGATCTGAGGTAATTGGGGTTGGTTATTGTGAGTAAGGGAGAAGCTCTAGTGTTCCTAGTTGCCAGAAGCTTTAGCAATGTCAGATCAGAGGGATCAGATCTGAACCTATTAGGTGAGAACAGAATGAAAATTGACAACATCAGATCTAAAGCTATAGCTGCTGAATCAGGTTTGGGAAGATTATATACAAACTTAAAAGACTGAAGAACTTTACACATCCTATCTGCCTTTTTAGGGGCAGTAGGCTGACTGTCAGGAAAACTGCAGGGAGTAACACCCACATCCTCCAAAGCTGACAGAACAGGAAGGGATGGGTGCAGGTAATGGAAATTTCCTCTATAACAGATCATAGTATTTTCTGAGAGACTCAGATAACCCAGTGTTCTCCCACTGAAAATGCTGGCACATTTAAACATTAGTTTTAGAGAGACAGAGAGAGAGACACCCTCATAGGGAGAGTAAGGAGGCTTCAATATCTTGTCACACTGCAAGAAACTGCTAGAGATGTAATTGATAAATATATGTGCCAGATAGTACAAAGCAAGATGGAGGATAAGCAGGTCAGATTGAAATCAGGACTGCAGTACAACTGACTGGATATTTGCATTGAGAAAGATAGAGAAGAAGCCTGGATATGAAAAAAAAAAACTTGTTATTCTTAGTCATGGAAAAACGCATTACAAAGTCTCAAGAAAGCTGATTTGGGCAGTCCTGTGATGATTTTCAAAGTCCTGAAAACATCAGTAGTATTAGTGAAGGCTATATAAAATAATCCAAAGCAGGAACAACATTCAAACTCACAAATGGGATGCCCAGTGGGAGTCATTGAGCATCAAGGCTCATCTCTGAGACCAGTCCTGTTCATATTGGTGATACACTACATCAGAAAATAGGTCAGAGGGCACAGATTAAGAAAGCTGCTGAATGCAAATAATGTGAAACTACAGCCAAACACTGAACAGGAATTTCAGCAAATGATAGGGGACTGGAATACAAAACTGAAGGAGCATGGGGTGAAACTGAAAACAGACAAAACCATGGTCATTGCATCAAATAGATAAATTACAATAATCTAAAAATCAAGATAGAAGGGAAAATAAGAAAACAAGTTAACAATGTCAAGTATCTGGAAGCGGAGGTGGTAGATAAGGGAAATTTGAAGGAGGCAGTCAAAGCTAGAATAAAAGGTGGTGTAGCCAACTGGGGCAAACACAGGGTACTGTGTGATAGAAGAATACCAAAGAAGCTGAAAAGTAAGGTATCAAAAACAGTGGTGTGACCGGTGCTGCTGTATGGCACAGAAACCTTGTCAGCAAAGGAAGAGCAGTTGAGAATGCTATAGGAGGTGAAGAAGAACTGTCTGAGATGGGCAGAAGGATTCGGCTGAAGAAATGAAGACATCTGAGCTGAAACCAAAGTAACAATTACAGAGAAGGACAAAGAGACCACATTATAGTGGTTCAATCATGTGTACAGAAAAGCAGAAAATAAATTGATAAACCAGGTTTGGGAGAGAGAGGAAGAAGGCAGTAGGAGCCAAGAATGCCCATCTAAGAGATGAATGGACTGCATAAGAGAAGACCAGTGATATAAAGGTATGACTGTCAAAGAAATTTGGAGACTGTTACTGAATTAGGAGAGGTGGTGACAGATGATATGACATCCTGACCCCATCTAAAAAAAAGAAAAAGGGGATGATGGTAATACATCTTGTTACTCGTTATGTTCAGAATGTTATGTGGTTGCTGTTTTACTACATTTTATTAAATAATGCAATAAAGCTTTGGAGGAATGTTTCCTCATCAGTATCACCTGCTTATCCTTACAGATAACAATATGATCGCTACAGTAGAAAAAAGAGAACACAGCATTGGCAAGCAACAGCTGGCACTACAAACATTTAGGCAAACTGCATTAAAATTAGTCCATAGTCATGTTTGGTGAGGCTACCTGAGAGCTGAGAAAACTAAATAAATAATGCTTGCAAACTGTAAACAGATATTGCATACTTTTCCATGACTGTAAAAAATGTCTACCCATTAGAGGGTTCTGGTATCATTAGTGCCCTTTCCCATAATAGAGGTACTATCTAACAAAATAGTTTATATAACTGCAAGTTAAGGACTGATTGGCAATTGTTACACAGTGCCAATTGCAGCTCCCCGTATTTGCCTTGGATGTGTATATTTAATGCGTGTCTTTGTGAATGTCTATCCATCTTTGTGTGTGTGTGTGTGTGTGTGTGTGTGTGTGTGTGTGTGTGTGTGTGTGTGTGTGTGTGTGTGTGTGTGTGTGTGTGTGTGTGTGTGTGTGTGTGTGTGTGTGAACACTTTATAAGCTCGAAATACTGAAATCTCGAATTTCAGTATCTCGAGTTCATAAAGTTGAAGGATCGGAAGATCGCACCCCCAGAAGCATGAAATTCAACATCTCGAATGCGTGAGATTTTGAATTAGCAGTCCTGGTGTTGCACTGTGTTCGTGGATTCAGGTAAGTGTTTATGTTTAAGATTGTTGGGTAGGGGGTGTAGGTGTGTTAGTGTGTGTTGTTACTGTGATGTGTGCGAGAGGAATGTAGTTTGTGTGGTGGTGTTTTGTCTGTGTTTATGTAGTGCATCCTTGGAGTTAAAATATTTAAGTAGGGGGTGCGGGGGGTGCAACTCCCGACATGGGGGGGTGCAGGGAGGCTTGCACCCCTGCATATCATAAGGTTAGGTGTGTATGCTTATTTAGTTGTGTGTGTTGTAATGGTGTTTGAAAGTGTTGGGAATTTGAATTTTGCGGTTTTGCGGTTTCGGGATTTAGGACTTCGTGATTGTATAGTTTTGGGTATTTGGATTTTCTACTTTATGGGCTTGAGATTCTGTAATTCGAGAATTCAGAATTTCGAGCTTATAAAGTGAATTTGTGTGTGTGTGTGTGTGTGTGTGTGTGTGTGTGTGTGTGTGTGTGTGTGTGTGTGTGTGGTAAAGCTGCTTTTTTTTCATTAAGTGGGTAGCAGTTGAGAACTATGCCAGTCATGCTAACTAAACTAACTACAGCAGAAGTGCAGACAGACAAGTCCCTTTGCATCCACCAATTAACAGAATCTAAGAAACAAAGATGTCTTTTCAGTTTTCCTAGGGAGAACCAACATTATGCCCCCTAATATCACACCTTTTGGTGAAAAAGTAAAGGTTAAGCTTTACAGAATTCTAAACACACAACAGGAAGCTTTTAGACAAGAGATTAAAAAAATATAGAGGAATCCCACATTGCCTGGGGTATTCCGATGTTGTACCTTGAGGAATCCCACAGAGCCTAGGTCATTCCAATGTTGTACCTAGAGGAATTCCACAGAGCCTGGGGCATTCTGTTTGATATGGTCCCAGATAAAGATGGCAGTATCCATTTCTGTAATGACTTAGGACATCTGAATGAAATGTTTAAGATCAATAAGTACCCTGTGATAGTCACATTAAATGAAAGGTTAGGAAAGGACAGAGATGTCCAGCTTGGAGTAACTAAGAGACATGGGAAGATAGCCTGCAAAGAAAACAAAGTAGAAATTCCCTTTTCAAAGCCAGATGTCTTATTTCAGAACAGGGTACTTCCTTTTAGATTCCATAGTGTTTCTGCTTCCTTCCAACACCTAATAGTCCAATTTTGTGGCCACACTCTTGCAATGCAGAAGTTTACCTGGACAATGTAAAGATATTCAGTAAAGACCAGGGGAGCTATTTACTGAACGTCCATGCTGTTATAGGCTCCCTTAGTCTGTTAGAGCTTATAGAAGACCCTTGTAAACCCATCTGGAAATGGTAGAGCGTAAGTATCTTGGGATAGTAAGACTGCAAATTGTAAAAATAGATGATATTCAAAACTGACTGTGCCTAGTTACTAAGTATCAGGTCAAACTTTTTGGAGGATTAATAGAATATTACAAGGAATTAAAGCCAAATTTTGTTATTTTTGCATGTTCCCTGTTGGATCTCCCAAATTGCAAAAGTGCTATTAAGAGTTTATTTGACAAAAGATGCACAAAAATGCTTTTCAAGTTCTAAAACATACCATGTGTTGTTATACCATTTTTGCTGACCCAGACTTTCTAAAACAATTTTGTAGTTCAAAACGATGCCTAAGCGGTGTTGGAGGTGTTCTACAATAAGTTCAGGATGGGGATGAAAACTCCAGTTGTTTTCTGAGAAGAAAGTTATCCCCTCAGGAAATTACGTATATCACTATTGAAAAGAAATGTTTTGCAGTTAAGTGAGCTTGTAATACCATGAAGCATTATTTATTAGACAGGCAGTTCATTTTGTTGACTGACCATGCCCTTCTTCATTGTTTATACGAGAATGATGTTATTTATTTATTTATTTATTATATATTTATTTAACATTTGTTTACTGGGAAAGTCCAGCTGGGACAGAGCCCATTTTCAGCAGAGGTCCGAGGAGAACTGCTCCAGATGCCTGTCTTTGGAATGTGGGAGGAAACCTACACTGACAGATATGTCAAAATAACTTGTTGGTCCTTATTCTTATAACTCTTCCAGTGCACTGTGGAACATTAGCCAGAGGCATAATATGGAAATCCTGGTGGCCTTTCTAGGCTGCATTCCCTGACTGCTGCAATAACTTCAATTCATGTTACAGACATCGAGGAACTGCGTAATGGCCCCATAGGTCTTGTGACTGATACATTAGCCCTGTGCTATTAAAGTCTGTGTGACTTCAGTTACCAAATTGGTTTTGTTCTTTAAGGGGTTAATCTGAAAGGTTACCTCCCATGGTAGAAGCATATAGCTATGCTTCTGTTAGAAGCATTAACCACTTTTTCAGATTACTTTTAAAAACTACATCTTTTATAAGACGACTAATCACTGATTGGAAAGCCTGCAAACTACTTGTCAGGAACTGTTTTTGGATCCTGGTGAGAGAAGGAGCAGTGATGCGGAGCTGCACACAGTTGTGGTGTCACCAGCACAAGTAGTACCAAATTGGCAAATCACTATTGTTTTTCATTCTTGGCAATTGTTTGCTTAATTCCTTCAATAAAACCATCAATGCAATCAGTACTTCTCCTATCATCATGAACTTGTGGTTTGTTCACACCTCTTCCCTTGCCAGTCCGCTACAACCAGGAATCTGAAGATACTTATTCCACAGATCTCAGCCGCACCCTTTAATTACTATTACACCGGGAAACCTGAGAGACCCTTTTGAAATCATATTTATGAGCATCGATATGCAATAAGAACCAAAAATGAAAACAATGGTTTATTTAGGCACTTAGAAAATTCTCCCCTTTGCACTGGATTCAAATTTGGTATTTTACAGATAGTGAAGGAAGACATTGGGGGGACATTGGCAAAATAAACTGGAAACAATGGAACTTTTTTGGCAACTGAGGTTAAATGCCAATATTAGTCCAGGTATTAATGATTGCTGTTCCCTAATTCCTATTATGAAATACAAATCTATTATTTTAACATGACTGTTTTAGTTCCGGATTTTTAATCATACTGGCCCTATAAGCAGTGATGATGTCACTAATTTTAATTGATGGGAGGTGTTGTTTTTTCACTATTTAAACTACCTGTAACTCTGTGTATGTTGTCCTGAAGAAGTCTTGATTTTTTATGGATGAAAGTGCTTAACTGGAGTTTAGTTTTTTATCTGTGAAGTACCATTAAATTGTCCTACTAGAGGTTGTTTTCTGGGCAATTCTTTACAAGGTATTTGTGTTTTATATTACTTAATACCATGCCTAGCTCTTACATAAACAACTCTTCCAGCACCCCAAATCTTCTGACTTATTACATTTCTTTCCTGTTAACCTCCATCTAAATGTCCATCTACTTATCCTGGCTTTATAAAGCCAGTTATACTCTTCAGCCACTCTGAAAGCATCACTTTCTCTGAACTATGCAGCTCTCTGAACCCACTTCCTTCCTAATTCCAGGTCCCCCTACATCTTATAATACATTATATGAAGATTATAGCAGTATACTGACTTATACCTACTCTATTACTGCTGAACCTGACCTGCAAAATGTGTCTGTGAAAAACTCAAACTAACCTGATCCATTAAATATATTTCCTGTATTTATTACTGTTCTACAAACTGGCTTAGATTTCTATGCTAATATAGATAGTTGATATGAATATTACACATTCAGTAGCTCTTAGAATCTTCTTACTTTGGCTGTCAGTACCTCAATGAAATTTTCTGCCTTAGCTAAGTTGTATGTAAGTGTTACAGTGAACTGCCTACTGTTACTCTAATTCCTTGGAGCTTTTGCCCCGGAACTCCATTTAAAAAGGACTTAAAACAATCGAATTGGACTTTCTAGGTAAACAAAAGCAGTGAATAAATGTACAATGTAACCTATCAGTACCAAATATAGCCTATCTGAACCATTACTTTATTTTTATTTTATTTTCATTTTGTTTACTGACTAGGTTTAATAAAAAAATAACTTTTCAGCACAGGACCAGGGAGAAAAGCTCCAGCATATTATAAACCTTTTTAAAATGACATTCAGTAGAACACAAGAACAGAAATTAAGTAGTATACATTAAAAATCACACATGCATTTTCTAATTTGATTGTATTCATATGAAAATAGAAGAAACTATTAAAGTATAGAATGCATTAGTACATGTTGAACATTGAATATTTGTAGAGGTGTATCACTGAGTTTGTCAGATGAGTAGTAGATTATGTGATTAGTCCTTAAAAATTCAAAGAAATGGAGGTGAGGGAAGGAACTAGTTAGGGCAAAAAATGCTAATACTGTAGTTAAAGGGATGGACTATCAAGCAGGTTCAGAGACAATTATGTATACATATATATATATATACACACACACACACACACACACACACACACACACACACACATACACACACACACACACACACACAGATATATATGGCAATAATAAGGTTTATAATAGAAGTATAGAGGTGGGAGGATGAGCAGTGTCACAAAACAATGCATATAGCTGGGAGATAGTAGGAAACTACTAGGTATTTAGGTATTAGTGAAGACTGGCTGTGGGAACATGATTCTGAATGAAGACAAATGGTTTGACAGAGAAATAATTTGACAATAATACAAGCTGAAGATAACTATGGCATCTACACTGCAGATGTAAACAAGCAGACCCATCAATTTGATAGGTGAGGTTTTATTTATTTATTTATTTATTGATATTTGTTGACCGGGAAAGTGGATTGAAGACCCATTTTCAGTGAAGACCCGGGGAAAGCCCCAAAGATAATGTAACAAGTAAGAAAACATTTTTACAGGTAGAAGTTAAACTATTAAATACAATAGACAAAGTTAATACCTAGAATATTGATATATATCAGTTTCAAGGTTAAGTAAAAAAGAAACAACTGGGGAAAGGTCATATACAATGCAAATATAATCAGCCTGTTTCACATTTGATATACGAGAGGATAGGGATGAAGTCAGACAGTTTGGTGTCAGAGCTGACACAAAGGTGGAATAGGACTGTGGCTAAGACACGGTGATTTGGAGGTATGGGACTAGAAAAGGATAGGAATAAGTGGGAGTTCAAGATACATTGCTTGCACAGCAACAGAAAGGGAAAGCAAAAGGCAGCGGTAGAGATTAAGACTGGTGCTTATCATAGAATTAAGGTGGTTTGGGATGATTTAAGCAGGTACAGATGCGATTATTAAGATAATAAGACTTTAGTTTAGCTTTAATAGTGTTTTAAATGAGTCTGCATTCTAGTGGATTTCAGTGGTAGTGGGATGTGGTTCCATAGTTTAGATGCACTGTTTGAATATATTTAACTCTTCATCTAAGTCTCTTTAATTGTTAATTTCATGAAGACTGAAAAACAGCCATTGTAATGCTGTTTCACAAGGGTGGCCCAACCATGGACCATGGTAACTATAGACCCAGTCGTCTTACTAGCCTCATATTTACAGCTATGGAAGCATTATTTCAGCCCTCATTAACTTGGACATTAAAAATCTCTTAAAAATAAATATTAAAAACTTATGTGTATTCAGAAGCCATGTAGCTGAAACACTGTTATTTCCTTAAGTGATCATTTGCATATTACCCATGGGCCTCCATTACAGGAGGTTTAAGATATTACACAGTGAAGACTCTATCTTGCCTGGGTCTTTCCTGCAATTTTCTCTTTAGCAGATAAATAAAAAATAATTTGGTTTGATATATTCATATCCCATCATATCTCCCACCTCTGAAACAAATTTCTGCATATCAGAATAGCACCCTTGCCACCTTCATGTAAAACCTAGATAACTGAATGTACAGCCTCAGATCCTCCCCTTGTCAGAACTGTCTTGCCTTCTTTGAGGTTAGAGGGAGCTTTTAAATATGCTTCATTGGCCAAGACTGTAATGGTCTGTAGACTAATTGCATAGTACTTACCTATGACCTTATGAACCTATATTTACTGACAACCCTTTACTTCCAGACAATTCCACTTCTGTATGCAATATATGTAAGTGCTTAATCTCATCTCTCAACAACACCTTGTGTCAGAAAACAAAAGCATAACTCTAACAACATATGGTGCAGTATTCCAAGTAACCCAGTACCTGATGTTATTGCCTGCTCCTCTGAATTCTTCTTTCTTATGGACTGATGCATCAAGGAGTTTGTACCATGTGCAATAATAATAATAATAATAATAATAATAATAATGGTAAATTAAAATATAAACCTATATAGTGGTACTCCTATATAAACAGCCTTTACAGTAAAAGAAAAATCCTCAAGCCATCTCTATCAGAGAAAGCCAAAAATACTAGCTCCAAGGAACCTGATAATATCCTCAGTTGTTTTCTATTAAACATCAAACACCACTTAGCCAAAGCAATGGTAAACATCTTCAATTTAAGTTTGTCCATGTGCCTATATTCCTGAAAGGTGGCCTCATAACAGACTGCAGAAAATATAGCTGTATTAGCATCACAAGTGTCATCTGTAAAGTTATGGAGTACATGACTACCAAAATGATAAAAAATCATATAGGTGACATATAAGCACTGGCACCAAATCAATTTAGATTTGTACAAGGTAGAGCATGTCTACTAAAGCTAGTCAATTTCTTTCTTTAGACAGGTCAGTGAAGCCCAAAGGGAGGACATAAAGGGATATAGTATTTACATTGTCCTCAATAAAAGTTTTGCCAGCTCCCATGTGCAGGTATCATAGATACATTCTCCCAGTTTAACACTAACCTGCATGTAGGCCACTAGATATCCAATTGGCTCTCTGATAGAAGCTACACCGTCAAATTAGGAATTTGTCTCCTCTAGCCAGAGGAGTTTCACTAGTAGGGTTACACAGGGTTCTGTACTGGGCCCCCTGTTTTCCATACTTTATTTCTCAGAAGTGAAAACAGATGTCAAGGAACTATGGCAAAGTAAGTTTACTGACAACTGCAAACCCTGTGCCACTGTCAAATTCCCTCACATGCTCAGATTCTCCAGCAGGGCCCAAACAAGAGCAGTGCCTGGTTTGTCAGTCATGTGCTCACCTTAAATGCCAAAACAGTTCATTCTAGTTTCCTTTGGGAAGGACACTATCACTTCCTCTTGGTATATTGATGGTATCATTCTCAAAACAGATAATGTCAGACTTAGGTTCCTGTGTTGACGATGATCTTTCCTTTGATCACCGTGTCTTGTTGGTGGTCAGGAAGTCTTTCTACACTGCTCAACTGATCAGTTGGGTTATCTTCTGTAGGATCCATGTAGTCTTTGTCCATCTATACCCTTCCTTATTAGACCTATCAATGAATACAATTCCCCTCTTGGAATATTCTTCACAATGCCCCTTTGCCAACTTGACAGATGTCTGATGTAGAATATTTCCAGGCTAAACAACCTAAGCTACCTGGAAAGACTAAAAGCCAAATATCTGTACTCTGTCTACTACAGACTCTTGAGGGGTGACCTCTGTTTAGTTTTTTGAGTACTGAAAAGGTCAAAATCCAAGACAAAACAAAGCACAAACCAACACACTGGAAGGAAAAGCACAGGATACTGTGTCCTGTGCTTTTACTTCCAGTGTGTTGGTTTGTGTACTGAAAATGCCTAAACTTTTCAATGTCCTTCAACTTAGAGCCAATGGCCTGTCAGATATTTATGCCAAAGACCTCAACTTCCACTGTAAGATCAGCAACACCTTATGGCATGATAGGTCCACTACACATGGTCGAAATGCCACAAAGTCGAAACCAATATGGCCGAGACCATATGCCCGACTTTTGAAATCCCGACCAAGTGTAATGGACATCTCCGTGCAGTGCAGAATGGAAAGATTTCCATTTCCACACTTTAGTGCAATCTCGGAGTTGGTATATTAAAGTTTCGGGAGGGGTTTAGCCCCCCAGGGGGGTGCAAGGGGGCACTTAGAAAGTGAGTTACTGTTGTGTTGTTTTTTTTTTTTTTACATGTTCGAAATTGCAGAAGTCGAACATATGGTCTTAGCCATATGGGTTTCGACTTTCTGCAATTTCGATCATGTCTGGTAGACCCAGCATGACAGATCCACAACTCATTGCATTCTCTTCCTTTGCGATAAAGTCCCTCTATATGTTAAACAAATTAACAATCTACACACTTTCAAAACCAGACTTGGCAATTAGATGAAACACCATTAATCTGCATCAAAATCAGTGGGTCTATATTATTTGAACGAAGTTTTATAACTTTGAATACCATATGGGTGACAACATATGGTCGAAGTTATAAAACTTTGAACAGTGAAAAAAAAAAAGAAAAGACTAAACCCTAAACTAAGGGCTCTTTAAATATAACAACTCTGAGACCACACTATAATGTGGTAAAGGGAAGACTTCCCTTTACTGCACTGTAGTGCGATCTCGGAGTTGGTATATTTAAAGAGCGGGGGTGTGGCGGGTGCAGGAGTGCTTGCCCCCCTGCTTTAACACATTAGGTGACTTTTTTTTTTTTTTTTCACTATTCAAAGTTTTATAACTTCAACCATATGGTGTCGCCCATATGGTATTTGAAGTTCGTTCAAATAATATGGACCCAAAATCAACAATATCTGCTGGCATGGCAGATTTGCAACAGTGTGCATTCCCTTCATTCAGAATAAAGTTCCTCTACATGTCAAACAAATTAACAGCTTAACTACTTTAAAAAACAGACATGCCAATTAGATCTGAGACCATAAATTTGTGTCTGGGGTATGTGAAAATAATTGTCTTACCCAATTATCAAGGGGTGCTGCAGCAAAGCGTCTCTGTGGTCCTTCAGCTGTAAGCTTAGTATGAACCTATGAATCTTTAAAGAGTCAGTCAGTGCATACTCACCCTTTAAAACTAGGTGTGGTAACAATGGAGCTTGTTTATTTATTTATTTATTTATTTATTTATTTATTTATTTATTTATCTGTTTGTTTATTTAGTTATCATTTCTTAACCAGCTAGGTACGCTGAAGCAAAAAACATTTTCCAGTATGACCAACTCTTTTTGTTAATGGTAAAAGAAATAAGGATAAACAAGTAGTATTAAAGAAAATTAGGGTATAGAAATAATTATATACTGGGCAGAGTGAAACTGTAGATGTCAAAGCATTAAGGTAATAAGGCAGAGTTTACAACCTAACTATAAACATATGACTTTTCTAGATCTGAATACATCTACAGTTTTGTAGACTTAAATAGGGAATTTATTTTGGAAAACAGTCATACTTGTTTGATTCTGCCAGGTATTTCTTAACTGTTTTTTTTTAAAGTTAGTTAGAGTTGTTATGTTCTAATGTATTACAGGTGAGATTGTTGCAGATAGTAACTGCTATTTTTGTACATTTTTTGTGTGCATGCCACAGAAAATTTAGATATATGTAGCGTACTGTTAATGATATTTCTAAGACAGGATGGACTAGTCTTTACTAGAATGTTCTCCAGTAGAGGACAGTAGCATTGAAGAATGCATTTGAAATATAAGAGCATTTAACAGGAAAGTTGCTCTAGCTGTGACTAGTAACCAGTTAGTCTTGCTAATGTTTATGCAATGGTATTCAATTATAGGGCTTTGATGTATAAATCTGAGAAATGTATTTTGTTTTATGAAGCATGCCTTAATATTTTGAGAGAATGATTATCCTAATGTGCTGTGTGGAAAACCAGAAATTTTCCTGGAAGTAGAAAAGAGGGCTTTACTTGCTAACCTATTTTAGGCAGGACTGTTTACTAGATTTCCTAGAGTGTGAACTATCTTAATCCCATACAAAGTTGAATTGTACTTTAAAATGGAGTCGCTGCCTTAGGAAATCTGCTTTTTCTTAAAAGAAGAACAAAAGAAAGTATTTCATTTGCAAATGGCCAAGAGATTTTTGAGGTATGTTTGAGCTTACCCAGATTGCAAAGTCATTACAGAGGTGGAGTATAAAGTTGCCCATTTCATGTTACTGAAACTAACTAACAAAACAATTTTGTAGGTTCAACAAATGGACTAAAAACTCTAATCATACAAAAAGAATTAAACACAAAAGTGGCTATTGATTAAGTGGTCTTATGATTAAGACCATGTGGAAGTAACTACTATGACTTTATTTTTCCTTGTGATCAAACAAGTCAACTGTTTTAGACTGTATTTCTCCCTTTCTTGCTGAACACAGTTGAGTAAAGAGCTGAATGAATCTGTGTTTTGGATCTTGACCTATACAAATATATACATACATACATACACACACACACACACACACACATATATGTGTATATATATATATATATATATATATATATATATATATATATATATATATATATATATATATATAGATCTGCCTTCAGAAGCATGAAGTTTCAAAACTTTGAACTTCAAATGGCCAAGACCATAAGACTGAAGTTTTGAAACTTTGAACGTTTTGAATTGAGACCGACTTACAGTGCGAAATGGGATATTTACTGTTTTCCTCATTGTAATGTGATCTTGGAGTTGGTATATTTAATTAGCAAGTGGTGTGAGGGTTCAGGAAAGCTTGCTCCCCTGCAAAAATGGAAAAACGTTTTTTTTTTTGTTTTTATTTTTTTTTTATTAGGGTTTCGAAGTTTCAAACTTCTATCTTATGATCTCGGCCATTTGAAGTTCTAAGTTTTGAAACTTTGAGCTTCTGCAACCCAAGCACATATGTGATTGTATTTTGACTTTATTGATTTTGATAGTGTTCTCCGTACTTGTTTCATATACTTCTGTGTGTATAGGTGAGGCATATGTATTAGTTATTTGTATATTCCATGCCCACATATATATATCTATATATACATGTGTGTGTATATATATATATATATATATATATATATAAATATATATATATATCTATGTACATATATATATATATATATATATATACACATACATATATATATATATATTATATATGTTTATATATATATATATATATATATATATATATATATACATACATACATATATATATATATAAATAACCACTACGGAATCCTGAAGGCCCAAAATCCTGAGACCAAAGTCTCGAAACTTCAAGATGCTAAAGGAAAACAGAGTGCCAAAACTTACTATGTTCCAGCACAAGTATATACAGAAACAAGTAAAAAGACAAACCATATTGAAGAGTAATATGTTTCTGTATGTACTTGTGCTGAAACATAGTAAATGTTGGTGTCCTGTGTGTTTTCGGTATTTTGAATTTTCGAGATTTGGGTCTCGGGATTTTGGGCTTTCAGGATTCTGTAGCACTTATATACGCACAAAACATTTTTATACACCCATGTAATAAGTATTTGTATGTATGCATACCCAGCAGTGTGAACATTGGCTGTACATGATTGTCATTGTTGATGTGACACCCCAGCCCAAAAACAGGAAAAAGGGTTAGGAATGGATGGATGAATGGATATATGCTGCTGCTAGGAACTTTTTTTTTTTTTTTTTGCTAAAATGAGTTAACTGGGTGCCATAATCGACTCTCCAGCCGACACAAGCATCCTCCAAAAGGGCCTCATAGAAACAGACAACTGGTGCCAGAGCCATGGCCTCAAGCTAAATGCCAAAAAGTGTATAGTCATCCCCTTTGGCAAAAACAAAGTGCCCACAAATTACCACCTAGGTGGTAATCCATTAAGTACAGAAGAAGTAATTAGGGACCTGGGGACCCAAGTTGATAGCAATCTTTCATTTGACAACCACGTGGCCAAAGTGGTTAGAAAAACATTTTATATAGCCCACCTAATCATGAAGGGATTCACATCTAGATCAGGGAGGTCATCGTGCCTCTTTACATCAGGCCCATAATTGAGTACAATGCCCATTTTGGGATGTATCTTACCAGACACCTGCAGCAACTGGAAAGACCCCAAAAGTACCTCACCAAGAGGATCAAAGGGCTCAAACAGATGCCATATGCTGCCCGGTTAAAGAAACTCCAGCTCTACTCAGTGGCATACCGCCTGTTCAGAGGTGATCTGTGCCTGACGTATAAAGCCATGTCCAACCCGGAATTAATGGACATGCTGCACCTCAGAAAATCCAAATCCCATCGAGCTACGCGCTTGAGAGACTTGAACCTCAGCACTGAAATAAATAGGACATGCTGGAGGACAGATTCATAACCCAGAGGCTCCCTTCACTCTGGAATAAAATCCCAGTCCAGGTTAGGCAGAGTCCCTCATTGACTCTCTTCAAGAGGAATCTTGATGAGTGCATGGGAGAGCATAGGTTTACCCCGGGTATCACTTCTGTGTCACTGTTAGACAGAGGCACAGTATACTAACCTCGAAAAAGGGCATAGCAAAATAAATTTTAAATGGGTGGCGAAAGCCAAACACATTCTGGCTAGGCTTATAAATGCCCTAGGGCGGATAGCCTAGTATGAACCTATGAACCTATATACATATATATATATATATATATATATATATATATATATATATATATATATATATATATATATATATATATATATATATATATATATATATATATATATAGTTTACTATTGAAAGTTTCACTCAGCTTCAGTTGACGTATAACAAAGGTCGACTTGAAATGCTAAATCCGAAATTTCGAAAGTAAACCCAAAGTGAAACTGAATACATTGACCACCATGGTTTGATGTGTTCAACATAGCAGGAGGTGACATCACTCACTTACTGCTTTGCACATTAATGTACCACTGAACACTACTGTCAATGCTACATTACTTCTAGTATTTTGTAGGGGGGCTACACTCTGTAGCCCACACCCCTGTACATTAAATATACCTACTCCGAGATCGCATAACTCAATGAAGCCTGACCTCCTGGCACAATGTCGAACCAAAATGAATGACCTACACAACCCGTTCACTGTAGCGTAACTCGATCAATTTTTGTTCGACATTCTGCCTACCTGGGAAACTGCATTTGGACCATGTGCCAGTCAACCAAGGCAGTTTCAACATTCCTATAGTAAACCATATATATATATATATATATATATATATATATATATATATATATATATATGTATATATATATATATATATATGTGTATCGATTTAGATATATAGATTTTCCACATGAGGTTGGAGTATCACTTCAACAGTGACAATCATCTAGGATCAAACTTCACACTGCAGGGTGGCTAGGCCTTCACCAGTTCTTCTTCAGTACTATTCATGTGCGCACACACACACACACACACACACACACACACACACACACACACACACACACACACACATACACACACACACACACACACACACACACACACACACACCTACAGCCAATTTATAGCATCCAATACACCTAATGCATGTGCTTCGGCGCACCAAGAGAAAACCACATGAACACAGGAAGGAAATGCAGGCTCCACACAGAAGGCACTCCAGCTGAGAATTAAACCAGAGACCCTCTTGCAGTGAGGTGACAACACTAGCCACTGTGCCACTGTGCCAGCCACATATATATATATATATATATATATATATATATATATATATATGCATATATGTACATAAATAGCTATAGATTGATATACATGTATCTACATGTATCTCTATCTATACCTGTTTATCTATTATCTATTTACATACACACACACGCACACACACACATGCACACACACACACACACACACACACACACACACACGCACACACGCACACACACACACACACACACACACACACACACACACACACACACACACACACACACACACACACACACACACACACACACACACACACACACACACACACACACACACACACACACACACACGATTCCCTGTGATGTCAGTAAAGTACACTTTTGATGAGTCCACATTATTTGAATCAAAATACTCAAATACCATACACGTCCACAGAATGGTACATTAACAGAGTGCTGACAGTGGTAAGATTGCAGAATACAGGATACGATAATTTTCCTTTTTTTCCCCTGGTATTGTGTTATTTCAGAGTTAATACCTTTATGTTAGTAAGGGTTATGGGGGATACAGTCCTTCACATGGGGGTACAGGGAGCTTACACAGTGCAAAAGACAACTTTACCAGAGGCTTGACACGTTTTTCCAGTGGCTCTCATCTTTCAGTATATTTTTATTTGAAGAAAGTGAATGACTTTTTGTGAAATGTGCTTTTATGGCATCCTGACAATATTGAATGCAATTCATCAAATTATAAATTATAGCACTTTGCATCCAAACTTTAAGTTGGGTCCCGCAAGGGATCAAGTCCATGAGTCATGATTAACGCAGTTCACACAACAAAACAAATTCTCTCCCCAGTAGACCGACTTTTAAAATGCCGAGATGAGAATGTTGAAGTTTCACATGACTGAAACTTCACTTTCCTGTCTTTCACAAGACTGAATGATGAAAATGCTGACTTTTGCTAACCTGAGCTGAGCATAACAGGAAATATGTTCATTTTGGATTTGGTATATTTAATTTTAAGGGGTTTTGTGGGGGCAGCCCCCCCATGGGGGGGTGCAGGGGGCACAGTCCCTCTGCAAAAATGTAAACATTAGAAATAAAATAAATGTAAGTATTTACCTGAAAAATCTCCACTGAATATTCATGCAGGTAGTTTAGATATTGACATGAATACCATTTGGCTAGGCATTGACATGAATATCCAGTGGGATTTATTATGAATAAGTGGGTACTGGTTGGTGGGAGCGGTGTAGGGGAGAATTTAGTACCTATTTTTGGTATTTAAAGTTGTAGGGTAATGTTTAGATGCCATGTGTTGATACTTTTGTTATTGAATTACGTGAGTGTTATGTCTGAATTTTACAATGTCATTGTTGTGATAGTGGGCGATTTAGATTTTCAGTCTTGTAAGTATGCTGTGTTTTGGTCTCGAGATTTTGAAAGTCAGTCTACTGGCATTTCACTGTTGTAAAGTAGACTGGTATATAGACATACAGTTAGATATAGACATATAGTTATACCTATATACACATATATATATATATATATATATATATATATATATATATATATAGGGAGAATGACTTCTCCATGAAACAGTAGCGATTAACACTCCATTGTGGGAATAACTTTTCATATGTAAATTGAGGGGTCAAGGAGCCAGATTCTGATCCAATAATATTGAACAGAATGCCAGCAATAGAAATGCAGAAGGTCATATGCATTGCTACACATGAAACATTTCCTAGAGAATGTGGTACAATTGAAGGCAGAATTATTGCATCAGCATTATGCCACTGCACAACAACCAGACTGAAGTATACATTCTTTTTTGTAAGGGAAGGAAGTTCAAGCTTTACTTGATGCTAGAAGCATGATTAACCTTTTCAAAGATTTTTATGTGTATTGGTATAAGAATAATAACAAACAAAAAGTGGATGTGATATGTGTTCATCAGGATAAAAACTATTATGGAATAATGGCTCACTGCCATTCAAAAACATGCATACTGATTGGACAGCCTAACCAGTGTGCTCACTGTAAATCGAGTATATATCTTCAGAAAAAAGTCAGCCACTAAAGTATCATTGAGTCGCCAGACTTTTCTATTAGAATATGCTATGGAGGGTGGAGCAAAATACAAGCAAAATCAGGTGCATTCTAGAAGCTAGATCAAGGGAGAAAAGTTTTCCCAAAAAGAAAAAATAATTTTTTAAACCTTTTAAAATGGCCATTTCAAAATTTTTTTTTTTAAAAAAAAAAACCACAAGAAAAACCAGAAATTTTAAAGGTAGAAAAAAAATATATTAAAAATCACACATGCATTTTCTAATTTGATTGTATTCATATGAAAATAGAAGAAACTATTAAAGTATAGAATGCATTAGTACATGTTTAACATTGAATATTTGTAGAGGTGTATCAATGAGTTTGTCAGATGAGTAGTAGATCATGTGATTAGTCCGTAAAAATTCAAAGAAATGGAGGTGAGGGAAGGAACTAGTTAGGGCAAAAAATGTTAATACTGTAGTTAAAGGGATGGACTATCGAGCAGGTTCAGAGACAATTATGTATATATATATATATATATATATATATATATATATACACACACACACACACACACATGCACGCGCACACACACACACACACACACACACACACACACACACACACACACAGATATATATGGCAATAATAAGGTTTATAATAGAAGTATAGAGGTGGGAGGATGAGCAATGTCACAAAACAATGCATATAGCTGGGAGATAGTAGGAAACTATTTAGGTATTAGTGAAGACTGGCTGTTGGGAACATGATTCTGAATGAAGACAAATGGTTTGATGGAGAAATAATTTGACAATAATACAAGCTGAAGATAACTATGGCATCTACACTGCAGATGTAAACAAGCAGATCCATCAATTTGATAGGTGAGGTTTTATTTATTTATTTATTTATTGACATTTGTTAAACAGGAAAGTGGATTGAAGACCCAGGGGAAAGCCCCAACAGATAATGTAACAAGTAAGAAAACATTTTTACAGGTAGAAGTTGAACTATTAAATACAATAGACAAAGTTAATACCTAGAATATTGATATATATCAGTTTCAAGGTTAAGTAAAAGAGAAACAAATGGGAAAAGGTCATATACAATGCAAATATAATCAGCCTGTTTCACATTTGATATACAAGAGGATAGGGGTGAAGTTAGACAGTTTGGTGTCAGAGCTGACACAAAGGCGGAATAGGACTGTGGCTAAGACACAGTGATTTGGAGGTATGGGACTAGAAAAGGATAGGAATAAGTGGGAGTTCAAGATACATTGTTTGCACAGCAACAGAAAGGGAAAGCAAAAGGCAGTGGTAGAGATTAAGACTGGTGCTTATCATATAATTAAGGTGGTTTGGGATGATTTAAGCAGGTACAGATGCGATTATTAAGATAATAAGACTTTAGCTTTAATAGTGTTTTAAATGAGTCTGCATTCCGAGTGGATTTCAGTGGTAGTGGGATGTGGTTCCATAGTTTAGATGCACTATTTGAATATATTTAACTCTTCATCTAAGTCTCTTTAATTGTTAACTGAACTGTTAAAGGCAAAAAAGAAACTCAATGAGAGCCGGCAAGTTCACAAAATCCTTCGTTTAATGAGCGCTTTTGGTGAGGTCAATGCCATCCTCAGACAAAACCAAAAACAATTGACCCTGTTTTTATACATGCATCACAAAAGTAAATTGCAACAAGTAATTGAATAATTAAAAACAATCATTAATGTTTTAAAAACCAAGTACAACAATATGTAAGTTTAAAATGTCATATTGTAACACTCTTAAAGTTGAAAAAACTTTTCAAAGAAGTGCTTAACCATCGCCAAAAGTAGCAGTCTACCTTTCAGAGCTTTAGATGTTAGAAAATAACATTATAATATTCAAAAAGTGTTCAAGTAAATTTCCACATAACTTAAGTGCCTTTTAAAACATTAAATGCATTTAGAAAATATTTAATTTAAAACCTGTGAATCAAACACAAAAACACAGCCGAGAACAAAAACAAGAATGCTAAATATACCTAACGGTATTATTAACCTAATCTATACTATAAGACCCTAAAAAATATATGTGTATATATTAGTAGGATAAAAAAAAAAGCTAAATCCCCCATGAAATTTCGTTTTACCTTTTCAAAGCTAACAATTTAAAATACATTTTATACATAAATGTTCATTTAAACCTGGGGACATATGTCCTGTTGTTTTAATCACGTGAGTTCATCAATCTCCAACAACAATTGGCAAGAGGCCCCTCTATTGTCGGCAAGCCTTTGTTGTAATACTATAAATTTAAAATGATGGTTGGGATACTCAACAATATGTTTCTCCAAAGCATTATTCATATCTTTTTTTACTTATTGCATAACAATGTTCGTAAATACGTTGTTTGATTTTCCTGTCTGTTTTTCCAATGTAAAAAGCAGTACAATAATCACATAATGCAGCGTAGGTGACACTCCTAGTCTCACAGGTAAATCTATGATTTATTTTATAAATTTTGCCCCTGATATTGACTTCATTTACCACCAGGATATGTTTACATTGTGGACATGATCCACACTTAAACATACCTTTAGGTCTATTGAAATGGGACACTTTTCTTCGTTCAAGAAGTGCTTTAAGGTTGAGGTTTCTTCTATACATAATTTTTGGTTTCTCCCCTAGTCTTGTAGATAAGGCTTGATCTTCTAAAATAATACCCCAATTTTTATTCAAAATTTCCCTAATATGTTGGAAATCTAGTGAAAATGTACAAAGAAAACTAGTCTTGTATATAGTGTTCTTCTTAAGCAATAGTGTATTACATTGATCATCAAAACCTGTGCTGAGAGGTTTAAAATGCCCTGAGTTGCATTTAGTAATGACTTCAACCTTAATATTAAACAACAGGTTACTTGCATAACCTCTATTTAAAAACATACTTTCCAACCTATCACACTCCTCTTGAAAGTCAGACATTTCTGTAGTCATTCTAGTGGCCCTTCCCATCTGTCATTTTACAACCCCTTTCTTATGATGGTAAGTATGGCTAATAGAAAAGTGTAGAAAGGCATTAGAGTATGTGGGTTTCCTGTAAATGCATCTTTTAAACTTGGAGTTGGCCCTATCTTTGACTAGTGAAATGTCCAAAAAGTTAATAATATTCTCATCTAAGTTATAAGTAAACTCCAGGAAGTCTGTCAATGCAGTCATGCTTGCTATGAATGATAGCACAAGAGATTTTGGCCCATTACAAATCAAGAAGCTAGCCAGAGGTGGACACTCCCCAAAGCCACCAAGGCAGCAGATTTCACACATGGGGAGTCTGGTAAGAAGAGAAGCAGAACCCTGAAATTTCAAAATAGACCTGCAGGAATGCTACCAGCTCCTGGAAAGCTAAATATAAAACCCATACAGGGTAGTAGAGCACAACCACCTCCTTCAGATAGGAGGGACCCAACTTGCAAGTGGACAAGTACACCAAGATTTTATAGATGATCCTAAAATGAACTGAAAGCTAAGGATGGCTGCATAGAACAGATATAACATGCTGATAACATGTGGTACCAGTCAGTAATCTTGCAGCAGAGTTTTGTACTATCTGTTGACAACCATGTCCAGTGTCTTGCAATAAGCCATTCTGGAGAAGACAAAGGCATAAGCAACTATTCACAGGTTCGCTTGAAATAACAGGTGATTAATCCCTGAGGTGTTTTGCAAATTGAAACAAGCAGATTTCAAAATGGCTGATGTTTGGTCCCAGAATGTTAGCTTAGAATCTAAAATAACTCAAGCTAATTACAACCATATATGATGAAACTGAGTAGGGAGAAGGGGAGAAGAATCCCTCAAGGATTTTCACACTGCCAAGACCTTGGTTTTGGATGTGTTGAGTTTTAGCTAGTTATGGATTAACCAAGAATGTACTACATCTGTACAATTCAGACAATTATGGATTCACCAAGAATGTACTACTTCTAGATGATCAATCAGGGAATGTGCATTCACCATATCATCCTAAGGAAAAGAGAGGTTAGTTTTGGGTGTCATCTACATAACTATAATATGTTAAAGTGCTTTCCCTTAGCAAGTCTCTTAAAGGAAGCATGTCAAGTGTCAACAAAAAAGGGACTAAAATAAAATTCTGTAGTACTGCACACTCAAGAAGGTACAAGGCAGATGAACTGATACCAGAACGGACATTCTAATAATGGATAGAGAGATAAGAAATAAACAAACCTTGAACTTTAAGGGAAATATTGCAGTAAGTTTGTAAACACATCAAAATGTGATGCTCAACAGTACCAAATTCTGCAGAGAGATTCAGGAGGACAATAACTGAATAGTACCACTGGTATGTATCCATAAGAACAACCCTGACTGCTCTCACAAGAGCTCTGTGTTATGGTAGTGCAAAAGCCTGATTGAAGGTAATTCATAAGTTCACTGACTGCAGGGTGAGTCTTAATTACTTGTAGACAACCTTCTGAATATTTTTCCCCAAAAAAGGGGAGGTTAGACATCAGGTGGCAATTGTCAGAAATATTAGCATCCAAACAGGGTTTACCAAATGTAGAGATAGCAATGGCCTCTTTCAAAGCCAGAAATACTTAATTTCTCAGTGATGAAACCAGGATCTAAAAGATCACTGATCCAAGAACATTACAACTAACAAATACCATCGAAAAACACACAGCAGTCTCTGATGTAACAAAATACACAAACCACACCAGGATAAGATATAAACCTTTACTGATGTATCTGGTACCTCAGCTTATGCCTTCAAGGAATAAATTATTACATCAAGCAGCCATTTTTATATACAACATGATTTTGTTAATTATTTAATACATGCCCTTCAATTGACTCCTGAAATCAATTACAAAATCATTACCTTAAAGTGCCCGTAACAAATATCTGATAGATTACTCACTTTAATTCTATTTTATATTTAATATCAATCCATATTCTAGATATTTGATGCAACTTCATTTATAACAGATGTCTAGAAACACATAAATAAATTACATACACATAAAATAAATATAATAATACAAAAGTCATTCATTATGCATTATGTCAAACGTACACCTTAATACTTATAAATGCATAAACTATTGAATTTATAACTATAAATATATCACTATATATAAATATATTGGAGTTTTCAAGTAGCTGAACACATAAATTAAAACAACAAATACATATCAATATATATATTTTTAAAGTAAACACATTTTTTACATTCAAATATTTAAATACTCTTTTATAATAAAAATATACATACTTTTTAAGCAAATAAATTTCATTATTTTAATATGTATTTCTGGTGAAACACCACTAAATAGAGCTTTATGTCCTTGTAATATGGTTTATTGGGAGAGCTTGTAGTATTGGATTTCTTTTTTAACAACATTTTATGAGTTTATTAATATTGTATTTATTGTTCATAAGACATGGATTTGTATTGTATTGCATGAAATAAATAAATGTACTCATTGATATTTCTTTTTAAATAATGTTTTAGAAGATGTTTCAATAAGGAGATATATAACAGTCCATATACAACCTTAGCATTAATTAAAAGTGAATCTTTCCCAAATGTGATAGATTAATAGATGAACTCTATGTCTTGAAGGCATTATAAATGCAAACTCTCAGTATTCAGCTCACATCCGATGAAGTAACTGAAACGAAAACGTAGTTTATAATTTTTTAAACAGCGTTAATGTGTGTTTTGTCCTGCTTATTAAACTTGTGAATTATCACCTCTGCATTGAGTCTCCATTCCATACTGGTGGTACCTTTGGACTTTCTATATGTATATATATATATATATATATATATATATATATATATATATATATATATATATATATATATATATATAAATGCATGCATACCTGGAAGACAGGCAAATAGGGTAGGGCAAAAGGGTATAATACAAGTAATAAAGATCTGCAGTTTTACAATGATCTAGTAACTAATGCCATAATAAAATTAGTAAATAGACTAACATAAGAACAATTAAACAAAACAGTAGAAGCAAAACTGAAACAAAAACATAAAAAATTACCACAAATTTAAAAAACAAGAATGTGCATTCCAGTGAAAAACTGAATTCCAGCAAAAAGTAAGGGTTTTATAATCTTAAAATACAAAGCAACTTAAAGCAGATTAAAAGTCCTTATCAAGATTAATGGTCAATAGAACTGCTTGAGTCCTTTTCCTACATAAAATAAGTCTGATCCAGGTAAGTAAATAGCACATTGAAACCAATAAAGTGAACAAGGAACTGGAGTCAATACTGCCTGAGCCCTAGAACCTTCGGGCCTGCCTCACTGGTGACTCCTGCTGGTGAAGCCATACTAACGCATGTTCCTCTTAATAGAACATATTTGAGGTACAATGTCATTATGCAAATAATTCCTTGAATGTTTAATAATTTGATTGCACAACAAGAGTCCTGTAAACTCACAATATTTAAACATCAGCTCAACAAGTCCCTATGGAGTAATGTATTTTACCCTACTTTTCAGGAGTCATTGTATTGAAATGGCCTTGTGACATATACACTGTTTTTCACAGCTTGTGAACTTACAGTATTATTAACAGGCAAAGATGCAATGCATACCCTGATGTAGCACAACAAAAAACTCCCAGGATAAGCAGCACATTGTCTGCAGTACAGAATGCTGCACAATTAAGAACATTTATTGCCATGTATCCTGCTGTATGAGCAATGGCATTCTTTTTTTAATTTCTCCCAAAGGTTTATATTTCTGATAGCATGACAACAATGGACCCCATTCTTAAGTCAGGGTATGATTAGAGTTCATGAAATTAGCATTGTTTCATAGGTAGGTACCAGGCTATTGGCCCTAGGGCCTATATAAGCCTAGCCAAATGGCATTAAATATACAGACTTCTTGCACTGGCCAGGAATCAAACCCAAGTCAACTGCTTGGAAGGCAGCTATGCTCACCACTATACCATCAATACTTTGATGTTAGTCAAGAGTGCTCTTCTCAGCACCACAGTGTGCCCAGAATTGCCTCCTTCTGCAGTTCATATGACGTTACAGGTATTGGCAGCATATTTAAATACAATTGTAAATTATTATTCTTTTTTATTAGTTCTGTTGCTCTTACTATTTTTGGAACTGTCTGTGTATCTTTCTTCCCCATTGCTTTTGTTTCTGCCTGGAAATCCTAGTATTTTATGATTTTGTGTTTCTCTGTAAATAAGACACTGTGATCGCTGGTTGTAGCAATTTCAATTATTAACACCACGTTTATCATTATTCATCGACTACTATATCTGATTACGTTGCATATTTTATTTTTTTATTTTATTTTATTTTACATTTGTTGACCGGGCTAGTCCAACTGGATATATGTCCATTTTCAGCAGAGGCCTGGGGAGAAAAGCTCCACATGCAAGCATTTGTAATAACAGGTAAAAAAATTAAGCATGGTTATAATATATACATCAAAAATCATTAGATATTAAGTAGAAAGCAGAAGTTGAGAAACAGAGAGTGTATTTTGTTAAGAGTTTCTTAAAGCTAAAAAAAAAAAAAAAAAAAAAAAGCAAGCATATTTTTTTGAATTGCTGGTAATGTGTGACCCCATGAGATATAAATTCAGCCATTCTCTATAATGCTTTGTGGTTCATGATTCTAATGCTTCTCAGCTACTTGTGTCTTGTAATGTTTGTACAATCCCCAATGCAGCAGTCTTGCCACGTTATTGTGCCTTTCAATATGCAGACCCTCAGCTGTGAGTGTATCACACTCATCAAGGAGCTAAACAACTAATTCCAGTTCTGTTTTACAGAACTTGCATCTGTTTCTCCCACTTTTACAATGGACTTTGTAAACCATTGTGTACGTAGCACACTATCATGGGCTACTATTGTTAGAATTCCATCTTTTGGTTTCATTTCACCTCATATTAACCATTCCTGTGTCAAATCTTGGTCAACATGAGATTATTCCATAATATAACTGCCACTATATTTGTGAATTTTCCAAATTTCCTTACTTCTCATCTGATCCTTTTCCTAACATTCTTTTTTTGTTTGTTTTTTTGTCACTTTTAGTTGTTGTCTGATTTTTGTTTACTTCTGGCTTGATTTCCATTTCTTGCTTTATCCCAAACTGTTTTTGCTGAACTAAGTATAGATATCATTTTAGACATCTTCTCCTCATGCTTTAAAACTAGTAAGATCAGTAGATATGCATGCAGTCCCAGTTTTGAGGAAGCCCAAACCTCCTTCAGTGCAAGGAATATGTAATCATGGTATACAGTTTTTTTTTACATATCATTTCATTATCATGAATAATTTTTCTTGTTTTTGTATCCAACTCATTCAGTACTTTTTTGGACTAGTCAGTCACACCAAAGCTGTAAATTAGAACATGAAGGGAAAATAGATTTGTAGCTCCAATGTTATTTCTAGATGTAAAGGCAATTTTCAGTATTAGCTTTAGTCTTTTGAAATATTCCATACTGAATTTTATTCTCATTTCTTCATGTTTTATTGTCAACACTTTCTCTATCCCCAAATATTTATGCACTCCCTCCTCCTCAAGTCCTTTAGTATCACATTACTGTCCCAGGTTGACTTTTTCTAGATGTTGCAGATTTCCGTTTTTTAAGTGTTGCTTCTGCGCATTTATCAAGATTAAATGTCATTATTATATAATTTGAGAAAGTTTTAATTTAATCATCAGCAGGTGTGTTTTCAACTCCTCTTCTGATGAGTTATACAATTTAAGTCATCCACAAAAAGTAGACAAGTCTTTAAACAAAGTTGGTTTCTCAGATACAAATTATAACTGTAGTCTAATTTGTTAAATAAACAGTGTAATTTGTTAAGAGGAAGCAGAACAACAGTGGCAAATGAAGAATAACCATGGAATATCCCCACTGAATTTTTTCCCTGGTATAATAATCTGTCCTTTATCATGGCTCTGATGCAAACAGGTTTGTCACTGTTTCATACTTACTGTAATGCAATTGATCGATGTAGGTTGTATCTTATATCTCTGTAAGCACTTCTTTATCCATGAATGTGAGATGCTGTCAGTTTTTTTGTAATCTGTCCATGCCATACTTATAGTTTTCCCCTTTTACAACTTTATTATGGCTTTATTTAGCAGAAAATCATCCTTTGTTCAATATGACTTTTATTACCTTTTTGTTCAATTGCCATAACTGATTTTTTTCTAAATGACTATAAACTCTGTCTGCATCAATTCCAGTATATAATGGGTTTATTGTCAGAAGACAAGTTATTGGTCTATAGTTCTTAGTATGACTTGTAGGTTCACTAAGGTGGAGTATCTTTTTCCTGTTGTTAACTAGGTTGGTGTCTGTCTGGAATGCACATATAAGTAATTCTTTCTCAGAGCTTAATCTTTGTGTACAGATGTTAATACCTTTAACCAGAAGTTAGGTACTACATCTGGGTCCAGAGTTTTCAACATAGGAGCTTTTCTTAATTTTGTCTCAATTTCTCTGGTTGCTACTTCATCCCATTTCATATTATCCACATGAGAGCTCCTTACTGTTTCTTTTAATTCTATCTACTCAGCATTTTTGTTATGTTCAACAGAGTCTGCATAAATACTTCTCCAAAATGTTACCTACTTATTTTATCGGTGGCATTTCTAGTCTTTTTGCTTTATTTCCCAATTCTCTTTAAAACCTTTTTGGGTCATTAATGAATTGTTTGTTTTGTATTTTTTTTATAATTATCTGCATACCTTTGAACGTTTTTCTGTTTATACTAATGTTTTTATGTTATTATTGGAAACTGTGTAGGATAAATCCTGGGGTGTTTTGATACTGTGCATTACTTTTATCAGATCTGTCTTTCTAAGTAGTTATGATTATCTGTTCCCCTTTACTACATAAAGGTTTGTGAAAAAGCCCACTACTTATTTTTTGTATTAGAAAGGGTAAAGAAAGACATACAGGGTTGTCCGTGGGAAGAAAGGATCAAATATAGGGAACTATGGTGGCAGGTCACGTTACAGGCCAATATGCCTCCAGGACTGAACGAAAATATCTCCATAGTTCCCTTATTAAAAATTAGATCCACTAAGCTATGACTAATTTTTGTCACATTTTGTTATAAGTACATGGTTGAACCTGAGTTTTTTTAATATCTTTATAATTCTCTTGTACCTTTTTATATAAATACTTTTTATGCAAACGTATTCATAAATTTCAAATAAGATGGTGTTATATACATTTTTATGTTTCAAGGATCTGGGTTCTAATACAGAATGCTGTTACTGAGGTCTTACACATCTAGTACTTAAAAAGGTCACTAGTGAGAGCCCAAATGTAAGTTTTTTTAGTGTCAATTCATGCATTTTATATGTAGTTTAAATAGGAATGATTTTTTTTTTCACTCTATTTAAGCTATTTATAAATTGTTTTGAAGTTTTAAGAAACTGTATATGATTTTTTAACAGTTTTAACATGTTTTACCATTTGTTAATAGGTTTTAGGTGAATGTGTTGTCCCAGTATGTTATTTTAGATAAGTAGGCTTGAATATTCAATTTTCACTGTACCTTTAAACTTTAATTGTGTCTTAGTTAATTGAAATGATGGTAACTAGAGGTATAAAATTATTTTGGTTACATGCAGTCCATATCTGATTAAGGTTTTAATGATAACATACTGTATAAAGAGAGCGTTTATGTTTTTTTTTTATTTTTTTGGCTGAATAAAGTTGGAATTATCCTTATATCAGTGGTTGTGTTTGTCTTCTGAGTGCCTTAGACTATTTCAAGTATTTTTTGGTGCCTCTGGCATTTTGTTTCTCTCTCTCTCTCTCTCTCTCTATATATATATATATATATATATATATATATATATATATATATAATATTTTTATTACTAAAATATGATAAAGATGAGTAGGGGTAAGGGCACAGAAATCGGACCTGAATGGCTGGTATTGGAGGTGGGGGGGCATATCATGTATCTGTCCATCTGGTTGGTATGCTAGTAGAAGGAACAAACATTCTTTTTTTTTCAGCTTTTCAATTGAAGAGCTGTGGGGGTGAGTTGCTAGCAGGCTCAAAGTACTGGGTGAGCCAGCTAAACGTCTGAGAGTTGCCATTGTTTCCTTTCTCTTTCCTTGCTGTTTAATTTCAACTGGACTTTTGTATGGGTCTCCTACAAAAGGCTCCAGTGCAACACTATGTGGCAAATCTTCTTCAGATGCCTCCAGCTCCCCCTGCTGCTTATTAATCTGGGGACCCTTTGTTCCATCATGTTGTTGCACTACCTGTGTTGGAGTTCCCACACCAAACCATTTACTTTGTGGAGTCCATCGCTTCAGTTTCTATTTATCTTCTACCTCACTAATCTTTGTTTCCACATTTAATTTGCACTTATTTTTGGTATTGTGAAATTCTTCATATTCTGGTGCCTTTGTCTGTATTTCAAGTTTTTTAATCAAGTTAATATTATGATTGGTGGTTACTTGATGCACTCTGACTGATAGGATGAGATTTGAAAAGCTTTGGATATATAAAGGATTAATTAATTGTTTCAATTATTATCTGATGAAGTCATTGTTGCCAAAGACGAAAACGCAATTCACTTGTTAAGAGCGTTTATTTGTGCTTTTCTGCTTTTTGCTCTTTGCCATTTGGATTAAAACATTTGGACCTTTGCTGGCGTGTTTCCTGCTTTCCGTTTGACTACTACAATATTTTTCTTGGTTTTGGTCGAATTTGGTTTGCTTTGTCTGTATTTCCCTTTAAGTATCTTTGGAACTGCAAGAGAAAAAACAAATGATAATGTGGAGAAAGGCAGGTCCAAATGAAAACAAAGTATCTACATTCAACAAACAAAGGACCAGCCAACACAGCTAAGGCAATAAAACTTTAATAAAAGGTTAGCACTTTCATGGCTGATAGGCACTTCGTAAGACCATAATAAAAAACACTCCACTTTCAGTGTATATAAAGCAAACCACAAAGCAATTACTCAATAAAATAAAGCATGTTATTTAAGTGGTAGCTTTAAAGACACAACATCATTAAGACCTGATTATCAGCTTGCATTGCAATAAGCCACTTCATTTCTGCATGTTCAGACCTATTAATAAAATCACCCCCTCTCAAATCTTTGTATAACAATTGTAGGACCATAAAGTCAAATATATGTGTATTACCAAAAGTATCAACATGCTTTGGAAGGGCATAGGTAGTTTTATGCCTCCATATGTCATAGAGATGTTCCAAAATACACTCTTTCCACAAGTGATTAGTTTTCTCTATGTAAAAACAGGAACATGCAGTACAGAAAGCTAAATAAATTAAATCAGTGCTAATACAACTAGCAAATAGCTTAGGTGTATAACGTGTACCTGTATTAGGATATACACAATAATTTATACGGGAGATATACTTACAAGCACTATAAGAGTGGCAATGGTACATGCCCAATCATTCAGATAATTTACTACCAGTCCTCATAAATAATCGCTTATCTTAGCTGGTCCTTTGTTTGTTGGTTATAGATACTTTGTTTTCATTTGTACCTGCCTTTATCCATGTTATCACTTGTTTTTGCTCTAGTTTTGCTGTGTTTTAGGTGATATGTGGGCATGGCTGAGGGAGGAGATTTTGAACTGGATTAGAATCTGAATACTCTTTCTACCACTGGACACAGTACAATTTTGCTGGATCCTGCAGGTTGATGGCAATCCACTACATTGTTTGAACTTTGCTAATTCAAATAGTAAAGAGTGTATTTTGGAACATCTCTGTGACATATGAAGGAATTAAACTACAAATGCTCTTGTAAAGCATGGTGATACTTTTGGTAATACACATATTGTTAACTTTATGGTGCTACAGTTGTTATACAAAGATTTGAGAGGGGGATGATTTTATCAGTTGGGCTGAACATGCAGAAATGAAGTGGATTATTGCAATCCAAGCTGATAAATAATCAAATTGTAATGATGTTGTGCCTTTAAAGCTGGAATTTAAATTACATGCTTTATTTTATTGATTAATTGCTTTGTGGTTTGCTTTACATATATTGACTGTGGAATTATTTTATTATGGTCCGATAAAGCGCCTATCAGGCATTAAAGCACTAATGTTTTATTAAAGTTTTATTATCTTAGGCATGTTGGTTGGTCCTTTGTTGGATATAGATCTTTGGAGCTGCATTTTTTTATATCAATTAATTTGGCTTTTTCTTTTGCATACATGTTGCACCATATCAGATCACTTTTTCTTTCTCATTTCCATGTTTTTTTTATATCCTACAAAAATCTTTGTTTGCTTTTGTCTATACTTTCTCATTTCCTCTTTCACTTCTTTTTCAAAGCTGCCCACTGTTTTTTATCTATATAATACTTTTTCTTGATATTAAGAAACATATATTTTTTGCTTGTGTAGACATTTTTCTTTCTTCTAATTTGCCTGTTTCTCTTGTTAAATATTCTCTGTCTGGAAATTCTGAATTTTTTTCATAGTAGTAACAATTCATATTTTTTTTTTTATTCTCCATAGTCCACTTTGTCATCTATTTGCCTCTTTCTTGGCCTATCAGTTTTTGTGTTTCTTCAGGACTGATTTTTAACTCCTACCACAGGCAGGCCATCCTTGTGCTGCACCTAGCCTAACCCTGTGATAAGAGTGTTTCCATATCCTAAAGCTTCTACACTGCATTTTTCTTCCAATCCTGTTCCCAGTGCATAAACCAGGAGTGGGTACATTTTTACCCCGTAACCCATGCGACCAGCCTTTTTTTTAATTTTTTGACCTATCTTTTTACAGTGTATATATCAATATCAATACCATCTTGGTGAGATTTTGTAAAAACAGATCCCATTACATGAAAGTATATACTGAGACATAACGACAAATTCATTTCTAGCAATACAGTGATACTACTTACCCTTTATTGCTGATTTCATCTCTCCATTCAGACCTGCATTTCTTGCTGTGGAGCATCCTATGTGATCAGTAACATTTCTTACTGTGTAGGATGTTGCATGATCAGTAACATTTCTTACTGTGTAGGATGTTGCATGATCAGTAACATTTCTTACTGTGTAGGATGTTGCATGATCAGTAACATTTCTGACTGTGTAGGATGTTGCATGATCAGTAACATTTCCTGCTGTCTAGAATTGTGCACTATCTGCTTCTCAACACCCATGAACTAGTCAAACAGAAATATTCCACCATCTGCAGCAGTGGGTCTTTTTTAGCCTCTGTCTCTACTTCTTTTAAACTCATCATAGCTCTGACATTGCACCATCTACTGCCATATTTGCACAGGCCTCAGCTACTTTATATTCTTTTTCCCCCTTTCAATAGTGCTGCTACTGGTGTGTTAAGGTGTATTCAGTCATACGCTCCCCTTCTTTCATACTGAATTCCAAACTGATAAAACTTGATCTCATTGTCTGTCTGTTGTCTTTCAGCTCAGAAAGGTGATTTTGCTTTGGAATGCCAAAGATGGCATCACCTGGTCTGCAGTCTGTTATTAATTTAATATCTTTTCTATGTAAATGTACCTAAGAATGTTCATAATTCCATATTGTATTAAGATTTTCTTTCTTTCTTTTTTTTTTTGTCTTTCTTTTTTAATGTTTTGATGATTTAATGGCATAGGAAATCACTTTCTGTCTATCACGTTGCATTTGACTTTCTGTTCATAGACTGAAGTGCCTTATAAAAGGATAAATCAGTGAAATATCCTATAACTCTTAACAAATAGACAGTTGTTGTGGTTATTTTTCACTTGTATCTCTGCCTCAAAACAATTTTTCATGACACTGGAATCTGTGAGTTCTTTACAAACATTTTTTGGATTAACATTTTGTAACTGCAATTATTGCTTTGATTTACAAATGTATTATTTGTTGTATTAGCTAAGGAATCTAAATCTATCATCATTTTAATTTCTATGTTTTTAATTCTCAAAGACACGTCCAGTATTGTAATGCCCCTCTTCCAAATATTTTACATAAATATCCATGTTCATCAAGAAAGTTTTCTAATGAAATCACTTTGATAGTGCTTTTCTTCTTGCTTGCCCTGAAACAAAGTTCTGAATAATTTTATTTTTAATTTCTTAGTCAACATCTTGAAATACCAGTTTTTGCCAAGTACAATTAAGTGCATATTGCACATATCTGTATCACATTTTTTTGCACAGCATTTCTGAATTTAAAAATATAAAACTGAACATTTGCCTTTGGTCAAATCAATTTATATATCTTATACAGCACTTCTTATACATCTGCAAATATATTTTTTAATCTTTGGATGTCTCACAGATTTGGTATCCTTGGATTTCAGCAGCATGTCTCAAAATTGCTTTTGTTTTTGCATTACTTGTTGTATCTAAGGCACTTGCATAGTTATCTAGCTTTACTGCACATCTTTTCTGGATAGAACTGAAGCAAAGTGAATCATATTTAGTATAAAACCTAGGCACTGTGTCTCACAGTCAGTGTTGAACCTAGACAATGTGTATCATAGTCAATGTGAAAAACAGGAGGGCTTGATATTTAAAAGACTATAACTATAATATTATGTATGAATTACTGGGACTGGCAGATTAACATTTGTACCCCTTATGTTCTCTTGAATTGTCTGTATGGTATGATTATTACTATTATTATTTCATTATTATAATTTATAGTTATTATTATTACTAAGGCTACACTTAGTTCCCTCAGATTTTCAATAACAAATACTATTCACAAAGCTTACTGTTTTTAATTTGTTTTTATTTTCATGACCAGTTTCTGTTGTCATTCCTGTATAAATAAATTTTCTCATTATTACAAGGAGAACCAAATATGCTTGCACAAAAGATATTTTTCAAAAGAAAGTACACTAGGCTATATGTCCAGTGCAACAGAATTAGTTATTCTACCAAAGGACATCAAATCTATTTACTTGCATAAGGAAAATTAGTCTGACAATCAAAAGAACACATCACAATTTCAAAATCACTTCAAAATTCATCTTTCAGAATGCTTTGTTCACTGCAACTAGTTAGAAGTTGTAATCACATAAATTATTCAATAGGGCACAAGCTATGCAAGTCTCTTCCTGGGTGCCTCATCAGTCACATTCTACTACTGCCAACTATCCAGACAAGCTCATCTAGTGTTAGTTTATGAGATAAGGAGTTCAAAGACTATATAGCAAGGATTCTTGCAGTTTCTGTCCAGGAACGGCACTGTGACTACTGAGTAAACCTCTGTAATGGCACTGATCTCACCACCTTACTGCTGAAACTCCAGAACTCAAACTCTTATTTATTTAGCAGGGTTAAGTTCTTTTAAATGGACTGTCATTGTCACTAGGCATTCAGCTGACAGAACACTATGCACTACTACAGAGGCTGGATATATATCTGTAGCACTGGTAATCCATGATCAAACCCAGTCCTAGAACTCAGAGGTGAGATATGATCATTCTGAGGATGGCCAATTCAACCAAAAAAGAGTGATAGCTATGGGGTTAGTCACATAAGGACTGGCTCCTGTTGCTAAACTTGGATCAGGAATGAACAGTAATCTGCAAAATTACAGAATTCCTGATGGCATACTGGGACCATATGAATGAGAATCTGTGCTATCTTTCATGGGCATTGTTAGTATATTAGGTTAGAAGCACTAGGAAAAGAATCTAGCTCCCCACCAAAAAACAACAGGCTAGTTATTTTGTATTACATTTTAAATACTTAGTAATAAGTCCACGCAAATAATATCTTACAACCAAACTGCTGGCAGTAATAGTTACCCCTGCCCCGGAGTCATTCCTGTTGTTATCATGGACCACACTTCCCCATGATTTCTCTATTCAGCCTGACTGAGACAGTGTAGGAATTGTCTCTTGCTGTTTGATGATCATCTTTTACAACAGCATAACACAATGCATGAGAGATGTCCATATATAATATTCTTGGAGGCAAAGCAAAATCTTCATTAGTAAATCACATATCACACCTCTCCAAGGTCATCACAATACACATAATCCATCATATGCTGAGGTTCTAAAGATTAACTTGCCTAAACCTCAAAGACCTCCAAAACACAACACAGGCACAAAACACACTCAGCAATTTAAGCCTACCTCCTCACATAGAGCAAAGAGTCACAGATGCTGAGCCAAAAAGTAGGCATCTACCCAACCAAACATTCTTGTTATAGGTGACTCCATTGTAAGACATATATGTCACTTGTCCGGTCAGGATAAAACACATGAATATTTGTGGGTTCTGTTTAAGCAGCTTTATTATGTACAAACACATCAAGATTGAGGCTTAATAACTTTGACTTAGATAAACTTATAAACAAACTAGCTATCACACTCATACATGCTCACTCTCTGGCTGCATTCTCAAAATGGCACTGAAGCTAACACATGCTTTGCTATTTATATGCATGTGCTGTCCATGAAATGCTTCTTAAAGGTACAACACACACACACACACATACATACACACACTATTTTACATCCTCACTCTTTGAGAAATGGGTCATGCATTATTGACGACATTAATTGACATACAATTAATACAAAATAATTCTTTGGCATGCAATTATACAGAACTAAATACATACAGACAATTATGTCCAGGTTGCTGTGTATTTCACACTAGGTCTGGAAATACGACCAAATCGCTTGACATTGAAATTAGAACTAGGTCTAGCAACTGGGACTGTCTCTGCAGAATGGTCAGCTTTAGGGACATCAGGAACATCATCAAGAATGAAAGTGGAAGTTAAGACACATTCGGTAACAGAAACATTGCCTGGATAGCTCTGAGATCTAGAGTCTGTATTACAGGAACAATGATGCGACACACACACACACACACACACACACACACACACACACACACACACACACACACACACACACACACACACACACACACACGCACACACACACACACACACACACACACACACACACACACACACACACACACAAACACACACACTATTCTACATTATAGATGTGCTTCTTGCCAGGATGAGCAAGGAAGGATTGACTGTTAGTTGATTGTCTGGTGGCAGGATCTGTCAGATCACACATGCACTCAAGTCCTTGAACAACAAGTACCAGTATGACTCTGTCATAGCTCATTGAGGTGTACCTACCCGCACTATCTAAAGAGAGACAAGGCAGGTATGAGCCTAGCATTGAGCAGCATTCTACTTTCTCCAAGGATGATGCTGTGATATGAGCAAAAAAATAATTGACATCAATAATTGGCTTAGTTTTTGGTGTCATTCAAAGGGGGTCAAATATTTGTCAGCCTGGGAAGATATGATCAACATACTATGCTGTCTTGTGGGGGATGGAGTGCATCTGCCCCTGCTATGGTTTTGATTACTGACAAAGACAATTCCCACCCCCACAGTGCCTTTTTTTAGACAATACCAAAACCAACACAGTAGGTCAGCAATAGTAACAGAAAGTCAGCCCAAATAAATTCGTATAGAAATGATAATTTATTCCATGACAGACCGGTTTCGGCAACAATATGCCTTCTTCAGTGTTTGAAAAACAGACTTAAACAATATGATTAAACATGCAAATAAATACATCGAGCTTACCAATGAGCACACTGGTAAGCAAATGCTCATGAATAATACATAAGAAGCCAAAATCCAAAACTTCAAATGGGACCAAACTACTGAATGTTATAATAATGAAATGAATAACAACAAATAATTCATAAAAGCAACAATCATTGAATATAATAATACTCAAAAAATATAGCATTCTGTATATATAGTATATAATGGATGTGTATACAAATAGTGCACAATGCCAGCTTTCATATAGAAAAGGGAAAACATTGGGTTCCCTATTCTCACACTATAAACATACTGGAAGTGGTGGAGCCATTTACAAACAACTAACCATATCAGGACATGAGTTATTGGGTACCTGTCCATGTAGACATTGTGGGTCTTGTAAACAGATTACCAAATCTAAGCACTTCTCCAGCCGTAATACTAGCAAAGTTTATGAGTGTAAAATTTTTGTAAATTGCAGCAGCGATTGGGTTGTGTATCTGGCTTCTTGTCATTGTGGGGCATTTTATGTGGGGCAGACATCTAGGCCACTGAAAACACGTATCAATGAACATCGAAGTGATATCAAAAATAAAAAAGAAACTAATGCCCTCTACAGACATGTGTCCAAGCATCAACAAGCACAGTTCATGTTCATGATCATTGATAGAATAGTTGGTGATCACAGCAATACACAAGGGTGGCATGGTATATTAAACCACAAGGAGCAATACTGGATAATCAAGCTAGGTGGACTTTTTTCACCTGGACTTAATAATCATCTCTAACCACATTTTTTATGATGAACTAAAAATACCATCAGGTATGGTATTGTTTCCCTATTTTCAAATCATATTTCTTTTATAAATACATGCGTATATACACATAGGACATTATTACATTTGTTTAATAGGGATACTGTTGTTTATTTATAACAATGTATATTGATACAACATTTTCGCACACATTATGGTGCACTATTTGTATACACATCCATTATATACTATATATACAGAATGCTATATTTTTTTAGTATTATTATATTCAATGATTGTTGCTTTTATGAATTATTTGTTGTTATTCATTTAATTATTATAACATTCAGTAGTTTGGTCCCATTTGAAGTTTTGGATTTTGGCTTCTTATGTATTATTTATGAGCATTTGCTTACCAGTGTGCTCATTGGTAAGCTCAATGTATTTATTTGCATGTTTAATCATATTGTTTAAGTCTGTTTTTCAAACACTGAAGAAGGCATATTGTTGCTGAAACCGGTCTGTCATGGAATAAATTATCATTTCTATACGAATTTATTTGGGCTGACTTTCTGTTACTATTGCTGACTTACTGTGTTGGTTTTGGTATTGGTTTGGTCGTGCATCACCTACTGGCATAGCAATTGGTTTCTTCCTTTTTTTAGACAATGCCAACCTGATAAACCCACCAATATAATGAAACAACCAAAGGAAAATGTGAAAGTATTACTGAGCAATGCTAGGAGATGAAACAAGAAACTCCAGTCTCAACATGCCCTTCTCACCCTGGAGGACATTGACATCTATTTAGTTAATGAGAAATTGTTTAAAATAGTGGAAAGTACCCTGGCTGTACAGGGCTACAAACACCTTCCACATGTTAAGACCATCTACTATGCAGAAGGGGAAAAAGGTAGAAGTGTCTCAGTTTACATCTAGTAGAGACTTACATCAAGCTTGATAAAACAGCATGCTGCACTAGTCTTTTCATGTCCAAATAACCATCAGAAAAGCCCCATATCATGTATTAACTAGCTACAGATCTCCCTGCCTGACACAATAAAGCCACAATACCCATGTATAGGAACTTGAACCACTTAAAGGACAACAGGATTCTATTATTACATACTCCTCTTATCTGTTCTTTTTTCTCACTATTTATTGTCCCTGATATAAATAGAAAATGACACAGCATTTAAAATATTTTAAATTGACTGTTTCTCTCCACTAGAACAGTACCCTACTGTACTGTGGTAGTTACACTTTCAAAAAACTTTAATCCCACCCTGGAAAAATCTCCAATTCATTGATATCATCAAGGCCACTAAATACAGGTAGTTTTCTGGCCATTTCCCTTCCCAAACTGACATCACTATGTCTGTCCTAAAAACACACCCATGCTGTGATATCACAGCTCCCTGGTCCTTCCCTACCCATACAGAAAGTAAAGGATAGAACAAGGAAACAGTACATGAATCAAGTCTCCTGCTGTGAGCTGTCAATCACAGCAGGTAACAGCTCAAATTACACTTAGCACTTTGACAGCTAGGGAAGTTAGGTGTGAAGGGGATGGGAGATGACTCAAAGTAGTACAATTCAGACTTTACAAAAAACGTGCATTTAACCATTCTAAGAAGAAGCTGCAGTAAAAAAGCACTTTGAAAGTCTGTTCTTTGGCATTTGCACTGTTTGTGTTTTAAGTAGCCATTGAATGGCATGAAATGTTACTTAAAACTGCCTGAAAGACAGCAGTGTATGCATGTAAAATCAATGCAATGTCATTAGCTTTAGGAAGAAAGAGGCCTGTGCGATGCAACTTTTTATAGATGAGCACTGCATTGTGGGATACCTAGAGGCAGACTAAAAATCAGAATTACTTCAAGATGCCGGGCCCCATGTGGTCAGACTCAGAAATTACCTATAGAAATATTTAAAAATCTGTAAATAGTCCCAGATTGGTGTTAAAATGTAGGAAACACCAAACCATGATGAAATAAACATGTTTTTTGAGTCTGTGGGTGCGGTTCTCCTTTAATATGCAACCCAATATTTTTTATTTATTTATTTATTGACATTTTCCTAAGTAATCTTAATTATCCCTCTATAGATTGAGAAACCTACAATACCACTAGTGCACAAGCACAGTGATTCCCGGACTCTCTCAATACAAATGCCTTGGAGCAATAAGTCAAGAGTACCCACTAAAGGAAATAACATCTTGGGTCTCATCCTTACTAATATGGCAGCATCTTGCATCATCCTTTGCATATCTTTATCACTTGCTAAGTCTGACTATAAAAGCAGTCTCTTTCAAAATAAAACTGAAATTAGAGATCCCTTCCACCCAAGGTACCTTTAGAAATTTCTTTAAGATAAACTACCTACTCCAAAGTGATACATTAGCAAACTTCAGATCCCCACCAAACCCAGTTAGCTCTACTGATTATACAAAAATGTACACCACCACACTATACCAGCATGTAAACAGCTGCATAGATGATCCTGTACCCTACAGAAACAGATGCAGGGCAAACCTCAGAAACAAGCCCACATGGTGGAACCATGATGTCAACAAGCTTTATAATAAAAAGAAAATAATTTTGATCAAAAGTAAGAAGAGTAATTCCTAAAATGTTAGAGCCCTTGTCACTGAAATAAACAAACAACTCAGGAGCTTAATAAAATCCACCAAAGCCAAGTTTGAGGCTAAAATAGCTAGCTAATCCAAAGACAATCACAAGGCATTGTTTACTTACATTTATAATCTCAGAAACACACTGTAACAATACATTGAGCTGACTGTGAACAATGTTACCGCCTCCGGCTAACACACAAGACCAAGTCATAAAAGTGCTATAAAATCTTAAGAATACCACATCAATGGGTCCTGACTATATCGCTGGCTGCATCTTAAATAGCATGAAGCACAATTTAGCCACAGCCTTAACAACAATGTTCAGTCTCACCTACCATATAGTTTTGTACCAAGTGAATGGAGAACAGCTACAGTCATTCCCTGCATAAGAGAGGACGTTCTACAGATATAGGCAATTACAGGTCCATAAGTCTGATCAGGCTCATATGCAAAGCCATGGAAAGACTTAATCATGAAATTATCAATCAGGACACAGGGAACCTACAAACACTGGACTCATCTTAGTGTGGTTTCATCAAGGCAGATCATGCTTTCTCATCCTGATGGATTTTTTTGAAAAGGTCACCAAAGCAATGGAAGAAGGCAAAACAGTGCACACTGCATACCTCAACCTGGTGAAAGCTTTTGACACAGTTCCCAATTCAGGCATAGTATAAAAGCTAAATAAACTGGGAATAAACCCCTATGTCACCCACTGGATTGCTAACGAGTTCATAGATAGAACACAGGAAATAAAAAGAGGGGAAATTACCTCTACAAAGAGACCACTCATCAGTGGAGTCCCCCAGGGTTTTGTACTGGGATGTCTCCTGTTTACCATCTACTTTTCTGAAGTAAAAGTCAGTATCAAAGGCTTTGGCTGACTAAGTTTGCAGATGACTGCAAGCTAGGAGTAGCTATTGAATCCCCAAATAACTTAATCATCTTGCAGGAATAAATAACTGGTTCTGAAATCACGGACTGAAACTAAATGCCAAAAAATGCATTATTGTATCTTTTGGGAAGTCATCTATCCCTGCGAACTACCCCTAAGAGTTAACCCAGTTGTTTGGGATTTAGGAACTTATATGGACAGTGACCTAACTTTTCATCAATATATGTTCATTGTTGTAAGAAAGTCCTTCTATATGGCACAGTTTGTAAACAAAGGGATTGTGTCTAGATCTAGGGATGTCATTGCCCCCCTTTACTCAGCCCTCATTAGGCCAGTCATTGAATATAATGCCTCCTTTGACATGTATCTGTTCAGACACATGCAACAGCTGGAATACCAACAGGGATACCTTACTAAAAGGATACAAGGCCTAAGGAACATGTCCTACACTGAACATCTCAAAACCCTGTCATTATACTCAGTATCCTACAGACTGCTAAGAGGTGACCTGAGTCTGGCATACAAGGCATCTTCCAACCCAGTACTGATGTATTTACTGCACATCAGCAAGTCAAATAAGAAATAATTGGTCTAGGGGTCTAAATCTCTTCTGCAACATTAAGAGATCGGTGTGGATGGACAGGTACATCTCTCAGAGGAGACTGCTGCTCTGGAACAAACTCCCCATCCACATAAAGCAAAGTTCATCTCGGTCCATATTCAAGTGCAACTTGGATTTATGGTTGGAAAACAGAAAATTTACCCCTGGACTGCCCCCTATACTACTAATGGACAGAGGCAGGTCCTAAATGATTTATCCCAAGCATGTGTCCCCTCAAATTATCTATGGTATGATGCCAGTTATTCTCATTACAGGTAATATATAATTATTAACCATGGAATGAGTAAGGCCAGTCTCCAACCAAATGGAATAGGTTAATTCAAGCACAAAAGGTGGACATGGTTAAGCTTTAAATGGCCCGCAAGGGCAGCTAGCCTTATACTTACCTGTGAACCTATGATCCTATAAATGAAAGTCACAAAAGCCACTGTTCTGAGAGAGTAGTATATTTACAGTTAGGGTGTGAGGACAAATTATTAGATAGATAGATAGACAGACAGAAAGATAGATAGATAGATAGATAGATAGATAGATAGATAGATAGATAGATAGATAGATATTGAGGAACAGTGTTGTGATTCTTAGCTGGAAGAATAAAAGTGGCTATAATCCTAATATCTGTAAAGAGGCAGGGATGTCGGGAGGCATACACACTGTACTGATTTCAATACAACTTCTTTAGAAGAAGGGGTAGCTTTTTTAATTAAAAATAGCACAACAGGTAGTGTACTTGTTTTTGATGCAGAAGGTTGTGGGTTCTTCTCCCACATTAAGTGGATGCATTGCTGATACTGTACTGTGTTGTAAAGGGGGGTGGATGCTGTAGCCCTTTTTGACGAAGATATCTAGTAGTAACTATGAACCTGTTATCAGTTTGCCATCCATTCCCCATTGCAATATTACTAGTGTATCATTTTTTTAATGCAACATAGGCAATTTATTCCTCAAGGGCAACAGGCACTTTATTTGTAGATGAAACCATGAAATATAAAGTTATTTGCTAGCAGCAGCCTCTTCATTAGTTACAGATTTCTTTAATGTGGAATTATGTAGATGGCTTTTACTAGTTCAGAGATTGTGCATATTTACTAATACTGGTGGAATGTAGAAGTTTGAGTAGACTTTTATGATGGAAATGTTCTGAATTGGGCTGTTTTGTCATTATTGGTGCATGCATTTTGTTTCATAGTTTACTGGAAAATCTTCAAAACAATAAATTTAAAACGCTGTCTAACAACTATACTGTATTGTACAAAGGATATAATTTAATACAATCAGGAAGGTGTATCAAAGAGTACATGTATGTTTCATGTGCAAGGGGCCTATGATTTGAAAACAGCCCAAAGTTAATCTTTATCTGCCACTGGCAAAATGTATTTTCTTTGAATGTGTGCTTCAATGCTGTTTCAATGAATGTGAGTTTCAAGGGCAGAGAAGTTTTAATGCTATGTCTAGTTTCATTGTGAGACTGCATTGCTTTGTTTAGCAGATATTTATTGGTGTTCGTGCTGTAAAATGCAAAATAAAACTTTTCTGGCAAATCATTTAGGAATGAAGTCACTAAATAATGACCGACGTTAAGTTTCAGACGTCATAATCTTCAGAAAAATGCATGCTAAAGCAAGACCTGTCATTCTATCAACTGTCTTAAGTTTATACAAGATCAATTTATAGTACTGTTTGTATGTTCCCCCAATGTATTTGGCCTTGTCCAGATTTCCTGCATTAAGAGGTTGAGAGGTATGTGCAAATAAATCACTTTATAGAATTAGGAATCTCCAAACCTCTCAACTGTCCCCAATTTTGGCTTAAAATGTTGCTCTCCCCCTAATAATCCCTCCGCAAAATAACAATTTTGGAAGAAAACGTGGAGGGTTTACAATTATCAATAACTGTAAGGATCAGAGTTATACATTACTTTTATTTCAGAAATGCATGTAGATTCTCTAATTTTGTCAGCTGCTCAAGTTAACAGTGCTCATATTAAAATGGTGTCCCTTCTTTGACAGGTACTGTCTGGCAATTTTATATTTTTGCATCACATCTTTGGTCTGTTTTTCAAACAATTGCAGTTTTCTGGCAAATTAGTGGCAAATCATTAAAGACTGAAGTTAGAAAAAAATGGCAGACATTTGAGTTTTAGATTTCATACCTTTCAGAAAATTCATACTAATGCAAGATCTACTACTATTCTATTATCTTTCTAAGTTTATAAGAGCAATATTTAAAAAAAATGTCCTTATTTTTGGGCCTTTGCCTCAGTTTTATTTATGGGTTTGTTGCTCTAAGAGGTTGAGAGGTATTTGTGTGTGTGTGTGTGTGTGTGTGTGTGTGTGTGTGTGTGTGTGTGTGTGTGTGTGTGTGTGTGTGTGTGTGTGTGTGTGTGTGTGTGTGTGTGTGTGTGTGTGTGTGTGGTAGGTAGCATACCTCTCAACTGTCCAAATTTTGCAGAATGTCCAGATTTTTGCCCCATATTTTTTGTCTGTTCCTCATAAATTTTGTGATTTTCTAGAAAATCATTGAGGGCTGAAGTTGCTAAATAATGACAGACATTTGAGTTTCAGACTTCATGTCCTTTAGAAAAATTCATACTAGCACAAATCCTGTTATTCTAGCAACTTTCTCATACTAGCACAAATCCTGTTATTCTAGCAACTTTCTACGGTCAAGAGAGCATTATTTAATATCTATCCCTGTTTATTTTAGGCTTTGTCCAGATTTCTTGTACTAAGAGGTAGGTAGGGGTTTGTGTGTGAATGAAACACCCTAGTTAGGGGTAGCAGGTAGTTAGTAATTTACTCAAGCTCAAAACCTGTACCTTAGTTACAGAAAACAAAAGCATGAATCCTCTATCCCAACTACCATGCTGCATTTTTCAAAGAACTGACTTTCAGGTTCATTTTCAATTCAAGGAACCGAGTTTGAGTGAATCTATATTATATTACTGAAGAGGCATTACAGTGAATGTCTCTTCATCGACACTAAAAGAGTGAACCGTGAATTACAAGAATGGCCGTAGCCTGGCTGGGGAGGGGGTAGCAGTTTGAGAGCTGTGAGTACAAATTTGAAAATCCTAGCTACATCCCTGTAAGAGGGTAGATGAATTATGTGGATATTATTGTTCTGTTACTTTAAGAGGATTTGTTTTCCTCTCTTTTTTTAAGGTATAGAAAAAGCGATTTTCTTTATTAGGCAGGGCAGATTTACTCAAATAAATAATAAAGGTCATACAAATGCAGGGCTATGGAAAGCTCTAACAGAGGAGCATTTGCCCTTTGTGAAAAGGGGCTTGATATCCAGAGAAGAGAATTTGGAAGAGAGAGAGAGAAAATAAATTACTATTTAGGAAGACCTGAAAGAAAAAAACTGTAATTTCCTCATGGCAGCGAAATACCTAGCAACTACAACTAACAACTGATACTGTTTCCAAGCAGTGTAAGACTGTATTAAAGGTGTTTGCTATGTTTCTAGTTAAAACACAAGACTTTATTTTTGTTTTGAAGAACATGCCTTTTATTTCTGTTGATATATATAATAAACTGCATTTTTACATGACTGATGTTCTGGTGTTTCAGCTGCTTTACTCTTACAGCTATATGAGAGAGAGATACACACAGACATACATATATAGATATATAAAATAGCCACCTGATGTGATACCTGATCCCTTGTGTAAAAATGGAAAAAGGGGTTGTGGATGGATGGATATAGAGCATGCATTGGATAGACAGATAGTGTGTGTGTGTGTGTGTGTGTGTGTGTGTGTGTGTGTACACACACACACACACACACACACACACACACACACACACACACACTCCATTGCATTTACTCTATTTCTGATAATTAATAATGACCGTTCCTATAATTTCATTTCCTAGTATATAAGTTAAAAAAAAAATCACGTTTTAACTAAATTTTATTTGAAACACGTGGAACAAGTGTTTATAGTAAAATCTATTAAGTACAATGATTCTGACTTTATATGTTGTTTTCATTTCAGCTTTACAATGCCTTCCCTTTCCTAAAATTCCTTCCAGGTGCTCTCAGGGAAATAGAGAAAAACAGTGAAGATTTTAATGCAGAGCTGAAAAAGATTTTTGCAGAATCTAAATCTACTCTTAACCATAGTGACATACGAAGTTACACTGATGCATTCCTTATCAAGCAAGAAACTGAGGTAATCTTTTACAGCAAAATCTGAAAACATATTTGTAAACTGGAAAATTCCGTAATGTGTTTTGATGTTGCAGTCAAAGTATTTTAGCACAGTGGAATTTGCATACCATCTAACTGACTAGATAGTTTATTTAGAAAACAGTACCAATATAATGTTCACATATTTAGCTTACAGAAGGGCTGTGAATGAAAGGTTCTTTGATCTTCCTGTAAGGCTGGCCACATGTTTGATATTGGCTTCTACAACCAAGTTAATGATTGAAATGGCCCGGCACTCACTGGCACTATCTCCTGGCACAATGTTGACAAGAGTAATATTGTGTTTGGTGGCTTTTGTCCAAGAAAATAAAGTCCTTTGAGCTGCATAGGCTAAATGAGATATAAATTAGCTGAAAAATCATATTTGAAAATGACTTTTCTATGCAACTATTGGAAAAGTATACAATCTGGTGACTACTGATCCAACTTTGATCACAAAAAAATCAAGAAATGTCTTATACTCCTCCATCATGACTGAAAGTGCTGCTCCAAGATGGGACAATTATTTTCAGGTAGTTAGAGAAAGCTGTGATGTCTTTGTGACAGAAGGGGCTTTATATATTGTAATAATCAATGGACTGGTTTTTACACAGGGAAAAAAAGGCAGAAACAAGTTCTCCTGCAACTTTTATTGTCTCTGCACACAATAAGCCTGCAATAGATCTTGAAGATATGGTTGCATCATGTTGAAAATTTTAATTTATAATAATAATCTGTTTATGTTTACAGGGGGTTTATTCCTCCAGTTGTGGGGCTTGTCAGCCTTGAACTAGTTTGGTCTTTTTTATGGTCAAATGCTCTTACATTGCCATATTAGCAGTAGTAACTGGCAAATAAAGTCTACTTAATGGCTGTGAACATTTGATTTTACACAGAATGAAAGTCTATTCATCTTCTTATGCATGTCTACTTTTTTAAATGCTTACCTTCCAAGTGGACTAGTTTTGGCTCCACATATTTCAATGACATTTGCAGGGAGAAATACCATTTTAATACAGTCTGAATGTTTTTTTCTTATTATACCTGCCATTTTTATTCAACACACTGGCATAAAACTTAACTTTTAGCCTTCAAAAAGTGAGAGTGCATGCAGTTGTAACAGTAGTTACACAAATTGGCCAATATATGACTAACATATAGCCTGGAATGTGTCTTCTCTTGTGTCTTTATGATGTTTAATCATGGAGAGCAGTAGTGTTTAATCACTTTGTTGGATATTTCAAATCAGCTATTTTTTTCTTTCCATACTTTAGCACTGGGAGTAATGTAGCTCATTTTCATTCTTTTTATCTTCATTGTTGCTGTCACATTTATGTGTTTTCTTAACAAATGTCAGTTATGTAAATCATTTGGATGTTTTGAGGGATGTTTGAACAAAATAAAATGCTTTGAATATTTGACTCCCTGTGGCAGGGTCAAATCCAGCACAAGGCAACCTAGGCAGCTTCCTAGGGCCTGGTGTTGATGAGCGGCCTGGCTCAGCCATAAATTATTACAAAAAACACTATTAACATGAAATCCTTTATTCACTGCTTAAAAACCTGTTGCACTGAACTTCATCTTGCTAGCTCATTGACTGTGAAATCTGGGCTAGGTTCCTCAATCGACCCATGGACTGCCAGCTAGTTGTGGTATACAGGAAGTGGGGTTTGGCTTTATTGGCCTGAATGCATTCATAAAGACTTAAAAAGAAAAAGTAAAAAGTCATGGATATTCAGAAGCCATATAGCTGAAGTACTTGATGTTCTTAAGGGATCATTTGCACATATCCCATGGGCTTCTATTAAAGGAGGTTTAATGTATCACACAGTGAAAACTTTAGCTTGACTAGGTTTTTCTTGCAGTTTTACTAGTTGGGTTGTCTGTATGACCTTTTTACTCTTTGGTTTGGAAGAAATTGATTATAGTAAGCAAGAGCATTATCTCATGAGCCATTTTTATACCTCTCAGCTGTTTAGATTTTTGTAAGATATGTAGACTTTTGCCTCATATTTTTGGTCTATTCCTCAGTTTTTTGTTTTTCTGGAAAATCACCAAGGAGTGAAGTCACTAACAAAAAAGAAGAAGCTTCAACCTTAGATATGACAAACTTTTTTATTAAAACAAAAAAAATGTATAAAATGCAAAGCTTTCTGGTGATACCCTTCTTCAGTGCTAATAAAACTAGTCACAATGAATCAATTTATATAACAATTCAAAATAAGAACGCATGACACAGCCAACTAATTGAAAGTCAAAATTAGAGTATTACAATAAATAGTCATACAAAATCATTCTAAAAAGTCATAAATAATAATAATATAATAATAATAATAATAATATGTATTAAATAAATCAATTAAATTACATTTGTTTCTTGATTAAAATAGTTTTAATTGTAACTAGACTATTTATGCCAGGTTTCAAATCTGCCTGTAGTCTTAAAATCCAGTTGTATTCATTACTTTTTAGGGCATTATTAACATCTCCCCCTCTAATGTGTTTATGTTTAATGTCAATTGCCCTAAATTTAAATTCATGGACATAGACAGCTTCTAAAATATGTCTTTCCAGATGATTTGTATGAATATTTCTATGTATATCAAACTTGAGCTCTATAATCCAATCCTTAATTCTGTGGCTACACTTACCTACATAAAAGGAATGACATTTTGTGCAGGTTCCCAAGTATATTACATTTGTAGTATTGCATGCAGCATAACAATTAAATGTATATACCTTCCCTGTTACTGGATATGTAAAAGTATTATCAGAGATGATATCTCTATAAAAGTTACAATTGTAGCAAGGCTACATTCCATGTTTATTAATTACCTACTCATTATCATCTAGTCTAAAGTCTTGATAGCATAACCTTCTTTTCAAGTTCTTGTATTTCCTATAGGAAAACCTAGGCCTATCATCCAACAGACATTCTAGTTCTGGCATAGCCCTTGGAATATTCCAATTGTTTTGTATTATTTGTTTAACATCATTCATTTTTTTCTGTTATATGTGGTTATATATCTAATTTTATTATCCTGTGCATGTCTGTCAGCATTCAGTCCCTGGCCTCCAATTTCCTTAAAAAATGGTTTAGCCTTGTTCTCCCAATTGTTAATCACTTCATTCATAGCTTCTTGTATTATTGCACCATTATAGCCTCTCTACTGGAATTCCAGAGCCATCTCATCCATTTCCCTACATTTTATTTTGTTTGTTTTAAGTCTACTTAACTGTGCCCTCACAATCCCATTAAATGCATATGGTGCGTGCATATTCTGCCTATGTATGTATTTGTTCGTATGTACTTTTTTCCTATAAATGCTAGTGTCTGTTATCCCTTAATTTCTATTTAGCTTAATGTCCAAGTAAGTAATTTGACTATCAAAGCAGACCATTTTGAATTTCAAGATATCTGTAGTTCCATCCAGATATTCTACATACTTAATCAACATATTCATATATCCTCCTCAATTTAAAAAAACAGTCATTGACAAAATCCTTTTTTCTCAATTTTTTTTTATTTTTCAAATACATTTGAATGAATTCCATAGTATGTATACATAACATCCTAAATAACTATGTACACTATTTACATTAGCCTGACACTATAACAGATCTTAATGTATACAGTTACTTTATAAGTATGTCCAATCCATTATCAGAGTATCTGATCAATTACTGTAGAGTGTCAATCAACGATAAGACTTTTCCCCAATGGTTGTTGAAAATGGCTTTGGATAAATTCTTAGTTCTTTAATTTTAATTTTCATTAATGCTGTGGTCTTCAGTAGGCTGTAGAAGTCGTCCAAAGTTGATATTGTGTTTGTATTCCATCTTCTTGTTATACACTTCCTTGAAATTGCAAGTATAGTCCATAGTAGATACATGTTTGACCTATTCAAATGAGGACCTTTGTTCACATTTAATAATACAAGAGCTTTAGTTAAGTAAAATGATTTATTAAATAAAGCTTGTAGAAAGTTATTAATACCATTCCAAAATGGCTTAATTTTAACACAATCAAAGAAAATGTGGTTCCGATTGGCATTGTGTACTTGCTCACTTTTCCAACATATTCCTTTTATGGAAGAACTAATTTTACTGATTATGTCTGGGGTTAATGCTCTGTGCAAGCATTTCCAATTAAAAACTTTCCAGTACTGTGTAAATGATGTATATTTTATCGATAATAAGGTATTTGTTTTAATAGCTTCAGTTAACTGTATTGAGTATCCTTTTTCTTATATATTTCCAATATGAAGTTTTGGGTGTTGTTTTATAGTTTATCAATATTTTGTAAAATTTTGAAATACTGTTTCCCATGTCAAAGTCATTATATATGATTCCATATATGTATTTCATAAATTTAGGAATTTCTTTAAATGAAGAATGATTAATTCTTGTGAATATGACACAGTACTCTGTAAAGTTAGCCAGTCCTGTTGTGGAATTTTGTATGTTGTTTTTATTACTTGCATATCTAAAACATTTAGTTCTTTGATACATTGGAGCCAACAAAAAAATCCTTTCTGTTCCCAGGAATTACTAATTTATCTATATATTTTATGTGGAAAGTTCTTTGTGATTATAAATGGTGTTAAAAGATCAAACCAGATTTTTAAATCTATATTTCCATTAATAATTTTCCTAAATGAGTCAATGTAATAATTAATCATATGAGTTTTAGTGGGTTTAGTTATGTTATATTGCATACTAATACATAATATATGCCATGGCAAATTGTTTTTATCTGTTGTTATTTTTTTATTTTTTTTTTTTTGTAAATCAAATTCATCTATTGATATTACAGTTAGCAATTCTTTCCAATTTGCAGAGTAATTTGGACTTATCCAATCTGAGATTGGTTTAGATATTGATGTTGTTATATATGTTTCCATATCAGGAAAGTTTAATCCTCCCTGTTTCCATGGTCTGATATGATGTAATAAAGCCATTCTGTTTCTTTTGGGAAACCATAAACATTTTATTAGGCATGAATTTATTTATTTAAGTATATTCATTTCTGGTAACAGTTCTACTGCCAAGGTTATATATAGGATCTTGGGCAGTAAATCCATTTTTATTAACTGTAGTCTACCTTCAAATGTTAATATTAATATTATTTTGTTCCATTTTTCCACAGAGAATTTAATTGTGTTGATGATATTATTGTAGTTTTTGAGACTAATTCATTATTATCCTTGCATAACTCCATTCCTAGATATTTTAAGGTAGATTCTTGTTTTCCTATTATGTGATTCCCCTTAGTCTGCAGTTCTTTTTTTAATAAAACTTTTGATTTTGATTTATTGAAATGGAGTCCTGAAGTCATGTGAAATTTGTCAATTAATATATCTAATTCTTCTAATGTCTCTTTTGTATTAGATAATGTTAGTAATATGTCATCAACAAATAGCATTACTTTAGAATTGTATTGTTCATAAACATCTATTCCTTTGATTTTTATATTGTTATGAATTGAATCTGCCAATATTTCAATAGCCAGAGCAAATAGAATTGGTGGCATGGGACAGCCTTGTTTAGTGCCTTTTTGTTATATGTATAGATTCAGAGGTAAAAGGACCTAACTTGACAAACACTAAATTATTGTGTATATATATATATATATATATATATATATATATATATATATATATATATATATATATATACATATATATGTGTATCTATATATCCTTTAGGAGATGAACAAAGGATGCAGGAAATTCAAATAACATTAGGATTTTGAATAAATAGTCCCAATTTAGGGAATCAAAGGCTTTCTCTATATCTAAGCCAATTATGAGTGTTTCTTAATTTTCTTCATTAACATAATTTATAAGAGAAATTATCCTTTTAATATTGTCATGTGTGTGTCTATGATATATAAATCCAGTTTGAGCATTATTTATTGTTTTGGATAGTGGTATTTTCATTCTGTTAGTTAATATATTTCTATAATTATGCCATCTATAACTGGAGCTTTATTATTTTACCCTCTTTTATTGTATCTGTAATTTCTTTGTATGATATGGGTGCTTGTAGGTCTAGTTTTAAATTTTCTGATTTTTTATTTTATATTAAAACATTTTTCAAATAGATATAATTGATCAATATGTATATTTTCTTTTTGGAAATGTTCCATATAGTGATTTATATAGGCATCAAGAATGTCACCTATATCTGAGACAATTTTCCCTTTCTTTTCATGGAAGATACATTTAATGTTATTAGCTTTTGACTGTATTTTGATTCTTCTGGATAAATTATGTAGATATTTGGGAGAAGTGGCCATGGTATTAATTTTTAGTTTTTCTAAAGCTAAACTAGTTTTATGTGTTAGAATTTCATTGTATTTATTGTTTAATACATATTTCTTTTTCATCTCCAAATGATTTTGATTTTTTAGCTTTTACTGATAAAAGTTTGGATTGTAGATCTAATAATTCAGAATCCCATTCTCTGATTTTTTTTTATACCAAGTTAGGGTTTTACCATATATGTAAGCTTTTAACGAGTCCCATATCATTATTTTATTTATCTCTGTGGTGTAATTAATATCTAAGAAGAACTGTAATTCAGATAATAACCAGGGTTTGAACTCTTTAATTTTAGTTATATATGCTGGAATTCTGGAGTCAAAGGTTAATGGTTTGTGCCTATTTTGAAGTTTTAGTATTAATGAATTGTGGTCTGAAAAGGGGCAGGGAGTGACTGAAAAATTAATGATTTTAGAGTGTAAGTCATGGGCAGCAAATATTTTATCAGTTCTAGTTTGGGTACTAAATCTTTGATCTTGATGGGAAAACAACAAAGATTTATCTTCTAAATTTGAAAGTATCTACAAAATGAAATGACTTTTCCCACTTGTTTAAAGCTTTTGATACAGCAGATGTATGCAGCGGTCTTTTATTTGGAGTTTTAGAAATATCAAATATACAGTTAAAATCTCCTCCTAATATTAAGTTGCCTTTATAATTATTGGAAATAAAATACAAGTGTTTTTTAACAGTTCCTGTTTCAATGCCTGGGAACCAGTATAGATTGGCTAGAGTTCATATTCTGTTATTATATTTAACTATTAGTAATGTCATAAGGCCTTCTTATCTTCATACTTATAAATGATTTCTGGGTTAATCACATTTGTTTTCCATAAAATTGTTACCCCTTTTGTCTTTGTCTTATAAGTGGATTGTGCCAATATCATATATTCCTTAGGATTCCATTTGTAATTGTCATTTGTTTTGAAATGAGTTTCTTAAAGGAAGACAATTTGTGCTTTGTTCAGTTTTAAATATTTCAGTAGATTTGATCTCTTTCTAGGATTGTTTAAGCCATTGGCATTTAAAGATAATAAAGTTAAATCCATCTTAGGTTATTTAGACTATGTATTTTTTGTTTTATTGTGACTATTAAACATTGTCCTCTGATAACTATAAAGTATATGTTTGAGCTTTTAAAGGAAATTATCAGTTTTATACTTTTAGTTTTTACCAATAAAGTAATGTTTTGGTCAGGGATACTAAAAATGTTTTTGTGAAATAACAAATTTAAATTAATAAATGTTAACAAAACTAAGATCTGCACTAGCCATGGAACGAAAATCATTCCTAATCTGATGGATAAACCTAAGTCTATCCGATTATCACTCATACCTTGACAATCCAGAACATCTGAGCTCCGTAAATTGAATTATCATATGGAGAATATTTCTAAAGGAATAAACAATATTTATATTATTTTGAACACATATAGTACTATTGTAGATTAGACAGAATTAAATACAATATAAATGTCTACTTATTGTATAAGCAATTAATATTTACATGAAAGATATATGACAAGCAATTCAATCATAGTAAAGTAGGATGTATCATATATAAAACCTCAGTAAAAGATTATAGCGCACAGTTATTTAACATAGTCACCCTTATTGATGAAGTCATTCAAAACTTATTACTTAATATAAATAGATGGTAATAATATTTATACCTAATGTTTATAATACAATGTATTTTACTGGCTATATCAGAAGTTATATTTCATTGTCTGCCAGCATTTAAGTAATCACTTTGTTGCTAACTTAAAGCATCAGTTTTGTTTTATGTGAACATTGATGAAAGTTAGTGCATTTTAATTATCTTCCCCCCATTTCCTACACATAAGGATTTTCATAGCTGTCATTTATTATTATAAAATGAATGAAATTATAGGTTAAAAACAAAAAAATTACTTATTGTGATTAATGATTACAAATTCTCTTTCCATATTTATAAATTGTCATTTTGTGGCATATACTGAAAGTTTTTAGATTTAAAAGGCAACATTTTATTTTGTATAATCAGCAAAGGTTAAACTGAGTTATTATTGTCAATTTAATACTATTTGTTCAGAATGTGATTGTTACATTCTGTGACATTCCTAGTTCAGGCTTCTATTGTTTGTCTTGAACAACTTTGTCAGTTTGATGTCATGTATAAAACATTAGTTACCTTGGTAACAGCTTAAGTATTATGTATGGTCACGATGAGTTACAAAACCACAATTCAAGTTAAAGCAATTATATGACTTGCTATGCACATTTTCTTATATGAGAAAATCATCATGGTTCCCCTTGATGTTCAGTAATGTGTATGTCATTTATGACAAGTTAAAACAGTAGTGTAACAAGCCCATGTTATTAAACTTAGTGTCTATTGTCAATTTAATATTATTTGTCTTTAATATCTAAATTCAGCAGACTACTTCATCTTATATGACGATTATATATTTTATCTAGATTTACTAAAATCATACATTACATAACTACTGTGTTTTTCTTTTTTTTTTTTTTTTGGCTGTTGCTTAGTTATTTGAGAGACCACAAGCTGTAATGCTTATTCTTATTATTAACTCCTTCCAACCATATTTATACAGTCCGTAAACTTTAAATTATGAGACCCTTCTCGTTTCTTATTTGTTATAAGTATGTGTCCATCCTTACATACACACATATCAGTACTTCAAGCATGGGAAACAATGCCCATCCAGTTTTGCCAGAATACCATTCACTAGTTCATGTGGTGTGTTTCCAGGCTGTTCTTAAAATATCCAAACCAATATTTGTCCTGTTCCACTTTACCAGCCTGTTCCATGCAGTGGTCACTCTGTCAGTGAACCACTCAACACAGCTTCCATTCCCACAGATATTTCTACAAAGGAAATCTGATGACTCTCTAGCACTTCCCGGCAGCCACAAACACCCATAAAATCAGCTATCCCCATATGCCCATATAATATAGATGGATTTTATTAATTTTAATTGTATTTGATGAGTGAATACCTCTTTTAAGTATGCATATGCCTCCCAGTGGTTGTTTTTGATATGTTTTAGAGATGTAGTGTTTAGGCACCTTTTTTATTATTTAAATGTACAAGAAAAGTAATGGAATATATGTCTGAAGAAGGGTTTGGTTATATCCCAAAAGCGATTACTATTTTTATCTGTCTCAAATAAAAGGATTTGACCAAATAAAGTCGTGGTTTTACTTGATGTCTTTATGAAGAGAATAAGTCCTTAATGTGTTTGGACCAAAATACATTTTAAATATAAAATTGCGCTTATTATTATTTTTTTTTTATCAAGAATCAACTTACTTAGCTAAACAAAGTGTTGGGAGACCATCAATATGTGTACATGTGGTTTAAAACAGCCCTTTTATTTTATATATATGTATGTATATATATATATATATATATATATATATATATATATATATATGTGTGTGTGTGTGTGTGTGTGTGTGTGTGTGTGTGTGTGGATATATATATATATATATATATATATATATATATATATATATATATATATATATAGATATATATATAGATATAGATATATATATATGGGTCTACTTCGTTTGACCTAACTTTCATTTGCCTGACACTCATTTGCCTGACACCATTTCACTGAAATTTCATTTGCCTGACACTTCATTTGCCTGACACTTCATTTGACTGATAAGTATTATTAGCAAGAAAATGGAATATGCCCCCTTCCTCACTCCAGTGTGACCCTGAAGTTAGAATATATAGTTAGGGGGGGTGTGGGGGGCGAAGCCCCCCACTTCATTTCATATAATATTCTTAACTTTTGATGTAATATTGCTTAGTAACAGAAAAGTAAGTGGGGGGCTTCGTCCCCCACACCCCCCCTAACTATATATTCTAACTCCAGGGTCGCACTGGAGTGGGGAAGGGGGCATATTCCATTTTCTTGCTAATAATACTTGTCAGTCAAATGAAGTGTCAGGCAAATGAAGTGTCAGTCATTTGGTCTCAGGCAAATGAGTGTCAGGCAAATGAAAGTTAGGTCAAATGAAGTAGACCCATATATATATATATATATATATATATATATATATATATATATATATAGATAGATATATATATATATATATATATATATATATATATATTATATGTATTTATCTTTTTTTTTTAAACCAAAAACTTCATTGCGGAGAATCATCTCAGAGGCTCCTCAGAGTCTTTAAGCATTATCGTCACTCTGTCTCCATTACCATAGCAACATGGGAGCATCTGTTTCTGTTAGTTTGTCTGTGTACTGCATACCAGAGGCTCACGGTGCACCTGAAGAAAAGCTTCACTTCACTTCACTGCAACTTCAAGCCTAAATTTCTTCCCTTTCAGCGAGGCAGCAGCCAGGAAAAGAACAGAGAGCAGACAAATAAAAAAAAAAAACCTCCCAACAAACCGCCACAAGAGATAACACATTCTTCCCACCTCTCACTCAGCAAATGTATAAACAAACTATTCTCTTCCAAAATATCCAAAATCAGTTTTATCCATCCTCTTACCCTAGATCTAGGCTAAAATACCAAATGTCTCTTCCTAATACACAAGCATTAGTAAACCTCGATCACAAGCCACAACCCATAGCTTCCCGGAGATAAAAACGGCAGCATACAACAGCTGCCAGACACAGCTGCATCCATATACACCATGTCGGGCTTAATCAAACAGCACTTGAAGCTAGGATACCTACCATAATTGATGTTAACTATGTTTAGACAGAATAATAATTTTGTACTATCTGCCAGACATGGCTGCATCCACACACAGCATATTAGGTTTGATCAAACAGCACTCGAGGCTATGATACCTGCCATAATTGATATTAACTATGTTTAGACAGAATAATAATGACATTTGTACTAGCTGCCAGACACAGCTGCATCCATGCACACCATATCAGGATTGATCAAACAGCACTCGTAGCTGTGATACCTGCCATAATTGATATTAACTATATTTAGACAGAATAATGATGACATTTGTACTGAGCTTGCTACTATTATTTAACCAGGATATACATGGCATGTCTAAATCATACTTTAACTGAAGAAGGCATTAGTCACCATGACAGCATTTTTTATTTCAAAACACTCTATTGTTACTGCTATTATATATGATGTTAATTGTTACATTTGAGTCTGAACTCTGATGAATGGTAACTTGTTGCATTAGTTAATTAATTACTTAAATTATTATAAGTAAAATCAATGAAAAATTAACAAGATAAGTATTCACTGAGTTCAAGTAGGGAAATAGAAATGTCTAGGTTTGTATTATATGTTGCTTTGTTTGGCTTATATATAACGTAAATAGTAACCCATTTGACCTACCTTTGTTTGTGAAGAATTATTGGACTCTTTGAACATTCTAAATAAATCATTGCTGTTTCTCAGTTGTTTAGGAAACCCTCCTTTTTTAAAATAAAAACACATGGCAAGAGATGTATCATATCAGTTGATACTTTGAGAGATGTAGTTGTAAGAGTTGTTTTTTTGGGACAGCTATCTTGGAATCAGTTTTTTGTTACTTCTTTCTAGCATCAGTCCAAGGATTTGTTTCTTTTATTCTTTTAAGAGTAGGGGCCATCCATTTCATTTCTTCTAGGATAGACACTATGTTGATGTTTTGATGAATATAGTAGCTTCTTCTAAGTCATTAAAGGTTCTCATTTCATTGGCAAAAAGTAGTTTTATCTTGGCTGGAAAGGCCAGCTATGCTTTAATGTTATTTTGTTTCAACAGTTTTATTATTGGCCAGACTTATTTCCTTTGTTCTAGTATTCTGGAAGAATAATCACTGTCAAACCTTATCAGGCTTTGATTGTATTTTAAGGGTGATTTTCTCCAAGCAGTTTTTAATATTAGTTCCTTATCCAGAAATGAAAGAAATTGTATGACTATGGATCTAGGTGGAGTATTTGTTGAGTTAGAAGCAGGTTTCTTCGGTGCTCTATGTGCGCTTTCAATTCCAAATGAAAGTCCCTCTTTCGAGTCTAAAAATGCAGGAATCCAGGTTATTAAGAATAAAATAATGTCTTCACCTTCAATGTTTTCAGGCAGACCAAAGATCCTTATGTTGTTTCTCCTTTCCCTGTTTTCTAAGTCATCTATTTTGTTAAGTAGCCATGTATTCTGTTTAAGCAGAAATTATTTTTGGAATTCTTCCTCTTTGAGTCTCCCTTCAATGTCATTTAAAGAAGTCTCTATATGTGTTATTTTTGTATGGTGTTGCTGTAATAGTTCCTTAAGAGTATCAGTCTGTTTTTGAGAATTTAACTTGAGGTTTTCTAAGCCATTTTTAAAGCCATACATCTTCAAGGATAGTTCCTGTAAGGTAGATGTCATAAATTACAGTTCTTTTTTTCAAAGCAGCATCTGGGTGAGAATTCCTTGAGTTGTTCATATTCAGTGACTCAATATATCTCCACGTTACTTGACAGGAAAATTTTTGTATATCTCCACCAAAATTGGTATTTATGTAGTTTAGTAGTTTATTTATAGATGTCTGACATTTTAAACTTGAAGTTAATACAATTTTCCTATATTATTATACTAGTTTATGGAGCTCTCAAAATTCACTGCTCTTAGTTGGCCATCTAAGTTCCATCCCCCATTGACAAAATCTTGATATAACAATACTTTAGAATTATAGTACATTCCTATTACTAAATATAAATTCATTTTTCCATTGGTTTAGTACTAAATTTGAATATGTGTTTGCTATGGTGTACCCATAGCTATACCAGCAATTTGTAGATATGGTTGATTTTCAAATATAAAGATATTCTTGGTTAGGACAATCTCTAATAGTTGGCATACATTTTCAATGTTCCTTCCATGTAAATCTGTATTAACACATAAAAAAATCATGTATGGCATTCAAACCATAATCACTGGAGATCATTGTAAAAAGTGAAGTAATGTTGAGTGTTACAAATAAAAAATCTGTCACAGAATTAGTACGATACCACTCATAAAATGTAGTTAAAAAAATCACCTGTACCTCTTACAAAACTCTTACAGCAGGTCAGGTATTTACTTAAAGTGTATTGTAAGTATATAGAAATTGGTTCAGTGACCCACCCTCTACCTGAGATAATAGGTCGCATTGGAGGGTGGGTCAGGAATTTGTGTATTTTGGGTAATCCATACAGTATTGGGATTACTGGACATGGGACAGTGAAGATGTTAAAAACATCAATGAAGATATCATTATCTAACTGCATCTCATAAATTAACATATTTACATCTGAATACTTTTTTTAACATCCAAAAAACTAAATTGACAAAAAGAGCTTTCATCAGATAAAAATTCATACATATACATCACATAGTCCTTCCTATTCATAATTATGATAGTGCCACCCTTATCTGCTTCTTTAATAATCAGGTAGAGATGTATGGGCATTTTCTTTGGAGTGCTCATTTTTTCTTTCTGTTGAACTTTGACAGTGTGTTTATTATTTAGCTATGAATAAATTAAGCAGCATGAAGTCTTTTAAATATGAATCCATTTTTTTAATTTTGTTTGTTTTTTTTACATGGACACAGGGTGGAATGTAAAGCCTTTGGGCTACAAAAGTTTGTCTAGCACTAAGTGGAGATGAGTAAGGCTATGAGTTGTTAAAGAACTTCAAATTTGTGCAGGGTTTGATTCCCTCAGCTTTCAGTTATCTTCTTTGTGATTCTGACCAAGTTACTTCATCATACAGTACATTTAAGCTGCTCTTGAAAAGGGACACTTGTGTCCCATGAGCTGTCTGAGGCTGTTAGCAAATGTGTTGCATGGTTTACTATCACAATGCCGACGTGCATTGCACGGCTATGAAGTATTCAAACAACAGATGTTCGAATACTTCATATTTCGGCAGGTGATTTGAGCGAACGTTATCATTGCGAATGGACTGTGCATTCACAATTCTAACGTTAAGCTCATGAGGATCGCGGTACAGTGCGGTTAGGGAAATACATCCCTTTCCTCACTGTAGTGCGATCTCGGAGTTGGAATATTAAGTTGGGGGAGTGGGGGTGCAGCCCCCCACAGGGGGGGTGCAGAGGGGCTTGCCCCCCTGCATAACTGTGTGTTTAGGCTGGTTAGGTAGGTAGTTACGGGACGGGTGGGAGTGCTGTGTATTGCCGAAAATGTCACGAGCGACATTTTCGACAATACACAGCTGTTTTCGACTTTAGGTAAATTCGGAAATGTTCATTTCCAATGTATAAATTAGAAAATGCAGACATGTTTTGTTCTGATTTTTAAATTTATGATAGTAAACCGTGTTGCATGTTAACATTTTGAATTCCATACCTTTCACATATTATTAGTGCTTCACTATATGCAATTTAAGTATAAATCACAACGTTTCTTGTAGTTTAATACACTGTTAGATGCATTTTCACTAAATATGAGTTTTAATGGAAGGGAAGTTTATTGTTTCTCATGAGATGTCTGTTTAGAATGTGAGAATGTTTTGTTTTGAAAATGTCAGTGTTTTTTCTATAAAATTTGGAATAAAGGTCTTAAGTGAAATCCACATCTCTGTGATCATTGTAAAAGTAAAGAAGAAGAAAATAGTATGTACATTGTCAAGTTTGAAAAGCAGTTTATGGTAAATGGGGACAGAATGACAAGTAATTGGATATTGGTATGATTGGCATGGGCCTGATTCATTGCCATGTATAGGGTACCATGTATCCATGATTTGGCTCTGTTGATTCATTATGGCATTATCAGCCATTCAAGTAGGTCAGACTTGTACTGACTGATGTCAGCTGTTACTCTGGCAGTTACTGCTGAGGGCTACAGCTCCAACCTGTTAATGAACTGCTTCTTGTGGTAAGGGTGCAGAGTTTGAATATTTCCTCCATCATTTATCTACATTGTGACCCTGAGTAAGTCACTATGAGGTGATAGATATTCTTGATGACAGAAACAGAATATATGGAGGCCAACAATGAGAAGTAGGTGTCCTGAAAACATGTGAGCCCCCATCCCAAAAAAGTATGTTGTATGCAGTAATACTTCTGGTTTTTGTATGCTGTGTGGATTGTTGAACAAAAGCCGCTGTATCATTTATATTGTCTTTAATTGGTCTTTGGTTTATTCATTGCAGTAAAGAATTAATTTATTTAACAGGCCTGGACTGTGTAGTCTAGTCTAAACATATTGCATTTTAGAAATATATTTTTTCAGGGCCTTCTTTATATCCTCGACCAACTACAAAGGGGTTGACATTGTCAGGTCATATAGCAGACATTATTAGGAATGATGATTAGAACTGATTGAGCTTCAGAATTATGTAAAATCATTGATGTGTATTATTGATCTTCAGCATCCATTATGTAATCATTGACGTGTATTACTTTGATACAGTCTTCTCTAGAAGATCAGAGTGCAAAGTATTTTTGCATTTGGTTAAAACCATTACTCTGGTAGTTAGTGCAGGGGACTAAAGCCCCAACCTGTTAATGAATTGCTTCTTATGGCAACAGTGCAGGGTTTGAATCCTACCTCTATCATTTACCTACAGTGTGACACTGAGTAAGTCATTTAACCAGACAGTGCTGTGGACCAATTGGTAATTTGAATGTATGACTATAATTTTAAATTAGCTTGTTTTTGCTGGCACACAGGTTTGTGATATGCACTGTGTTGGGCTACAACAGTATGTAAGGTGCTATGCTCAGAAGACTAATGCTATGAGCTGATAATCAGCTGTTTCTGAAGTGCATGGTTTGATTCCTCCACCCTTCCTGTGTGACTCTGACCAAGTCATATCACAAGACATTGCTCATGGGCTGGCCCTGAAGAGGGACACATGCATCCAGTGGGCTATCACAAGTTGTTAGCAAATGCATTACATGCTTGTGTTTTGAATTCCTACAGCCTTCACTTAGCCAATAATTAGTGCTTCATTATATGTTTATTTGACCATTAATCCTGTCATGCCTCTTGCAGTCTAATGGGTTGCTAGATGCATTTTCAATAAATTAGAATTTCAAGGAAAGAGGGGTTTATTCTTGCTCATGCAAAGTCTATTTTCAACATGAGACTGTTTTCTTCTATTTAGCAAATGTATGTCAATGTTTTTGCTACAAAATCTGAAATAAAATTTTAAATCAAATACAAATCTTTGATTATTGTAAAAGTAAAAAAAAATAGTATAAACACTTACAGGTTTGAGCATTTTTTTTTCTTGTTATTTGCATGAGACAATCAAGCAATGAAATATTGGTATGGCTGTGGGGGGAAGGGTCCATTACCCTACCTAGGGTCCCATTTGACCATGATTCAGCTCTGGTCTGGGGAGTGGCCCTAGTTTTGATGCCCAATCATTTGACATCAATAGAGCCAAAGTTGCCTTCTATTTTTGATGCCTCAAGTATGGGGAGAAGATATAATCTATTGCCTTGGTAGCCAAGGCTCTACTCCTTTTGTCTATAAATTAAAAAAAATATGATTGAGCATGACTTTTTTGTTCTTTTGAAACATTAAATTTGCTTTGCAGTCCTGATACCTACTACTTGCTTAGAGATTCTTAAATTCCGGGCTTACTTCACTTGACTATATTAAATAGTATCATGTATTTGTACATAGTTTCAGTGCTGTTCTTTTTTACTGTTTGTATTTTCTGGTTTAATTGGTCAATATGGATAATTGGGTGCTTCTTGACTAACACTGTAGAAACGTTTAAATTGTTTTGATGCTGTTTTCTTCTTTATGGCAGCCTTATTCTTCTGCTTTTGCTATTTATATGGTTTAAATAATTTTGATGTTTTTTTTTTCTTTTGCTAGCCTCATTTTTCTGCTTTTACTACTTATAGGTTCATTTTCACCTTCTCAGATGTCACCGGTCACCAGGTGGCACAGTTGGAGGGTAGTATATTGGGATTTTTTACTGTCACGGTATATTTGCTTTGGCAAGTCATCTTTCCAACTGCCTATGAATAAACATGTTTCCATATTTATGGATACTATTTTGAGGGACATTCATTTTGAGAACCTAGGGCATGTTATGTTAGCAAGCAACTTCACTTCGGATGACAGGTTGGCTCTGGACCAATTATGCAATAATAAAGATATAGTAGTTGTTTCTGCTGACAAAGGAGGTGCTGTCATGGTTTTGAATACTGCTGATTATATACAGGAAGGGTTGACACAATTATCTGATAAAAAATGTTATATGCACATGCCTATAGACCCCACGCCTGTGCTCAAGGACAAAATTGACTCATTTTTGAAGCTAGCCTTTGAGGAGGGCATTATAAGTAAAAAATGTTTGTCTTCATTAATGGTATCTGAACCCTCAAAACAGATTTTGTACCTTTTACCTAAGATTCATAAATCCTTGATAAAACCACCCGGCAGACCTATTGTCTCTGGAATAGGATCCCTGACTGAACCCCTATCGGCATTCCTCACGAAATATCTCAAGCCATTGTTAGGCTTGATTAGATCCAGATTGCAGGACACTACCCAATTTTTACAGCTTATTCAAGATACTCAACTGGAACCTGATTGGTACATGTGTACACTTGATGTGAAATCGTTATATACAAGTATCCCGCATTGGGCGGGTTTACAATCTCTTCAATACTGGTTAGAGAGGGCGAATCTCTATACACCTGGGTTTAACACATTATTGATCTGCATGTCGGAACATGTACTCAACAAAAATGTTCTTTATTTTCAAGGCCAGTGTTACTGGCAGTTGCAAGGGACAGCTATGGGAGCATCATTTGCTCCCATTTATGCCGATCTTTTCATGGCCTATGTTGAGGAATACATGATATATGATACCTTACATAACATCTATCAGGTGGAGATGGACGTCTGGCGACGTTATCTGGACGACTGCTGGCTAGTGTGGCGGATGTGGGTTACTTGCATGAATTTGTGGAATACCTAAATGACAATGTATGGGGACTTGAATTCTCTGTGACTCATGATAAAAATACTATCAATTTTTTGGATGTCACGGTATTTAGGAATTCTGATCACACCTTATCTACGAAGGTGTTTCGTAAGTACCCACAATATAATACTTTGCTTCATGCCTCTAGCTTACATCCCCGTCATACTATTAGAAGTATTCCTGTGTCTCAATTTATACGTATTAAACGTCTTAGTTCTAACGACAAGGAATACCAACTAGCCAGCATGGATCTCAGTCAGAGGTTTGCCAGTAGAGGTTATGATCAATATGATATTACTTCAGCCAGATGTAGGGCAAATTGTACAGACAGGGAACAACTATTGCAATACAAAAATAAAAACAAGAATACATCTTGTACCCAGGTTAGGTTTATTACGACTTATGGAAGAAACATCAATATGATCAGGAATATTATCAACAAACATTGGAATATTTTACTGGCCAATGACAGGTTACGAACAATGTTGGGTCCACAATGTCGATTTTCATACAAGCGGGGCAAAACTTTGGGCTCGTACTTGTCACACTATAAACATATGGCTAGTGGAGGTACTATTTATAAACAACTTACATTACATGGTGATGAGCTTTTTGGCTCTTTCCCCTGCGGTCATTGTGGCTCCTGTCCTTATATGCCCAAATCTAAAGAATTTTCTAGTCGTAACACCAGTAAGATATTCAATACAAAAATTTTTGGTAATTGCAGTAGCGATTGGGTAGTGTACCTAGCATCTTGTTATTGTGGTGCATTTTATGTGGGCCAAACTTCCAGAGCATTAAGATCCAGAATGAACGAACATCGTAGTGACATCAGAAATCATAAGGAGACTAGTGCTTTATACCAACATACACTTAAACATCCACAGGCCAGATTCAATTTCATGATCATTGATCGAATTTCTGGCGATAGAACCAACAAACAAGGTTGGCATGGCCTATTAGATCATAAAGAGAAATATTGGATAACAACATTGGGGGGTTTGTTTTATCCAGGTCTTAATGACCACCTTTAGGGGTTCCAGGTGCTATAGCTATTACATCCCAACCTACATATCCAATATGTCAGAAGCTTTGGACTTATGTTGGCAGGAAGACTTTTGATATATGTGTCACATTTACTTGTCCCTAGGTATCCTGTTTTGAGTGATTGATCATTGATATTCAATAATGGGCAATTATGCTCATTTATGGTAATATGGATATTTACTATATGGAAGTTGATGCCATTTATTACTGTTGTATATCCAATTTAAGGTGATTGTCTCATTATTTACAGTATAAAAGCTTTTTATGCTTTTTCTGTATGGGAACTGTCTTATACTTTGATCATATGTTTATTTTGTATATTTTCTACATTTTTTATGATTTTCAAGATTTTTTGTTATTTTTGTCCTTTTTTATTATTATTTTTTTATTATTATTTTTTCATTATTATTTATTGTTTTGTGGTATATGTTCACACATTTTTCATATTGGTCAGCCTGTATTGCTCTGATGATTCATTCTATGGTCTTACAATAACTGTAATTTTGACCAATACAAAGAATATGTTGTCATGATTTTAAAAAAATTTTTTTCTTTTCTTTTCATATCATTAATATTTATGAACCTGCTTGCCCTATTGGCTGTTGGCTTATATATAATGATTGATGGATGGGACTTGTTTGTCTTGTCCTACACTGAAGAAGGCAACATTTGCCGAAACCGGTCTGTTTTTGTACGTCTAATAAAGGATATTTTTACTCCTTACTGCTCATGCTGGTCTATTTGGTGGTTTGGTGTATTTGGTTTGGACCGTGCATTTCCCCCTTGCATGGGACTCGGTTGGTTCGTTCTTCTTTATGGCAGCCTTATTCTTCTGCTTTTGCTATTTATATGGTTTAAATAATTTTGATGTTTTTTTTTCTTTTGCTAGCCTCATTTTTCTGCTTTTACTACTTATGGGTTCATTTTCACCTTCTCAGATGTCACCGGTCACCAGGTGGCACAGTTGGAGGGTAGTATATTGGGATTTTTTACTGTCACGGTATATTTGGTATATCTATATATACAGCCAGATGCACAGTTAACAATGGGAATTAATGCAGACCAATATTGGTAGGTTCATATGAAGGTCATGAGTATAAATATAATGGTCTTAACTCTCCTGTTACATGGTCTCAGCTGGAAACCTAGTTACATCAACAAACTCCTGATATAGTGCTATGAAAAGGACTTATCTCACTCTTAGTAAGTACAATAAATTACCATTTCCCATTACATTTGTGTTCCACTGTTGGTTGTATTTGTTGCATTTTTGTTGCTATTATCTTGAATGCAATATGGGCATTGCCTGCAGTTTCTCAAGCTGTGGTCAGTGCTCTACTCTGGTAACAAAAATCTAAGTAAAATAACATAAAATCACAATGTAGGTGCCAACATGTAGTTTCTTCTCCTTGCCACTCAGGGAAAATTAGTGCTATGGCTATAGTTACATGATTTGGATTATAAGGTGTCCAAATTTTAGACAATAATATGTTCTAGAAGGAAAGATTGTTAAACTTTCACAGTATATTTTAACTTTTGACCCAGTTTACCACCATTCAGTAATGAGGATAAAGGAAACATGTAAAATATTCAAATATTTATTTATTAGCATTTGTTTACCAGAATTTTCTGACTGATTACCAGAAGTGACCCCTTTTCAGAAGAGGCTCAGGGAGAAAAGCTCCACCGTGTATGCTGAGACACATAGATATAAACATTTACAAAAGGTTGAGTCATTTATATGGGTGTTTAGCAGTGCAGTATTATACCTACTTAGCTTCATAATAGCACAGGTATACAATTTTCAGAGAAGAAAAAAATTACATTGGCTATTCTTAAAAGTAAAATATTGCAGTGGAAGACATTTATATACAAAATTAGGAGGCTATGTGGAAGTTGTAGCAAAGAAACATGAACTGGGAGGTATAGTATAAGACAGCAGATTTACACAGATAAGATATTTAGAAGTAGTAGTAGGCAAAAGATCTTTAAGTTGAGAAGGTGGATGCAAGAAGGTAAAATGTGGCAGTGGTAGGTAAGAAGAGTACAGAAGAGTAGAGAAGACTAAAGTTATAGTACAGATGGCAATGAGGCAGTGTTGTAGAGAAAGTAGGTAGTCAGCTGGGTGTGAGGCGGGAACATAACCAAGAGTCAGTTAGGTATTATTTAAGTTGTGTTTTAAAATTCCTACAGCTGCTTACTTATTTGAGAGAGGAGGAGAATTCTATGTTTTTGGACACATATAAGGAGTACAAAGACTCCAAACGGATTTGTTAATTTGGAACAGTGCTTAGTCTGTAGAATTTAGAGGCATGTGTGGGGTGTAGGGTTGAAGGATATTGGATAGAGTAGGGTATTCATGGGGCTTGTTGGTAAGTTTATGGGCAACTCCTAATTAGGAGAGGTGTAGGAGCTGAGGCAGCTCTAGCCAGTAGAGTTGCTTTTAGGCCAGGTAGTGGTGGGATTTATTATGCATATTAGTGGTGAATTTATAGCAATGATCCAGAAGGAGAAAAATTGAGGCATGAAGGTTAGCAAGTAAAGGAGATGCATAGAGTATGGTAGGAAGCAGAAGAGTAGATACTAGTTTCTCTCTAGATGCCGTAATTAGATATGTATGTATGAAGTGTTCATTGAATTTGGTAGCTATGCATTCTATGCTGTTGTCTAGGGAGGCAAATGGTATGATGTGGCTATAGAAGCTTGTTTATGCTTGACCAGAATATTTTGGAAGAGGTATTGATTGGTATTCTGATAGCTTATATAGTAATTTTTCTTATCTTTCTTCTGTGGGCCAGCATAGATTAACAATCTTAGTTTCATTTTATTAATAAATATTTGTCCTTTCTAGTTCTGTGTGTTATAAGCAGGGAAGTCACTATGTTAAAAAGTCAGACCCAAGAAAATTCTGGACACCATGACATGCTATAGATGTTAACTGGAAGTGTACAAAAAGTCGCTATAGGCTTGAATGAGTTAATGTTTTCAGGACATGAATGATTTTTTAAAAGTGGGAGGACAACTTAAGCCACTAGCAAAGAACTGCTTTGTTTATATTTAAATCATTTTTATTCTTTATAAACGTTGATGGGCAACAAATACTGCCACCAAACTGCTGCATTTATATTAATTTCTCTTCCTTATGGAATGTCTCATTACGAATTTATAAGAACTTTCACAGACTTGTAGAAGTCAGAATTTGGGAAACACATAGCTAAAGGGACAAGCAGCAATATCACCCTGTATGGGATGACTACAACTTAAAAATTATGCCCTAATAATTGAAAACATATAGTTGGTTAGGAAATGCACAGAGAGGGGAAAGGGAGGTAGAGAAGATGTAATGTGCATTCTAGCAAGGAAGAGGTTAGGAGGTAGCTGTGCAGTGTCCTAGAGGTAAGGGAGTACCAATATATGCACGCCAGCATCTTTGGCTAGTTAACTCTTAGTGATGATGTTCATTGCTTGTCTACCCCAAAGAGCACTACTCTCTTTTCTCCTCTGACAGTGTCTGCTTTGTCCAAATGTTTATCCCATTGGAGTCACCAGACAATTCTCCTGGGCTGCCATGGGATGCCCCTGAAAAGTGACACTTGCATCCAGTGGGCTATCACAAGCTAGGTCTTATTACAGGACTCTACAAGAGAGCTTAAATATTCAATTACATAGCAAGGCACCATGGGGTCTATCAGAGTATAGGCTTATAAACCAGTCAAAGCAGATGAGAAAATTACAGTCAAAGACATCTTTTATACCCTTTTTAAGTATAATAACAGCACCTCTCTACTTGGCTGTCACTAAGAACACTCCACAGTATGTAGAAGGGGTTGAATAAAATTCTAGGGTACTTCTTTGGGGGTATTGTTTGTTCATCTGTTTTTTTGGTTTTTTTTCATAAGTCTTACTTTGAATCAGCAGGTTTTGGTTTAAGACAGTTTAAATAAAAATAAGTCTTAAAAAATACTAATTGTGTATACGTAAGATTTTACATGTTTTGCAAGTTAGCCTTTAAATATTCCAAATAATAAATATAACCAACACTTTCTGCACAGTATGCCCAAAGAGTGTATGAGGAATTCAGTCTAAATATTTTCTGCAACACATGTACAAAGTGCACTGTACATAATTTAGTTTACTAATATTAACTTGCTATCACTTCCTCTGTGTTGGAAACAAAGGCTTTATTATGTTTAGTAAAGATGTTAACTTTGGGGAGCTCATTTAGTTAATATAGACATTTGATGCACTTTAATTCATCAGGTTACTATAGCATATTACATTTTATGAGGTACACTATTTACAAGTTGTTAGTATATAACAGACATATATAATTCAGAGGTCTGTCATTTTCTACTTGAATTGGCAGACTGCAGCATGTACTAAAGTTTTTCTTAACTCATTCACGCCAATAGCAACATTTTGTATACTTCCCGTCATTCGAGCTGATAGCAACCTTTTGTAAACTTCCAGTTAACAACCATAGCTCCTTAATGTATATTCCTTTTTTGGGTATGGCTTCATTAACTAACTGAGTTACCAGCCAATAATAGGCAGTATTAGAAAGGCTAAGGAGTTATTAGAAAAATGACACTAAGATTGTTAATCTTGTGTGTCCTGCATCATCATCGTCATCCCCTTTTTCCCACTTTTCCTACATGGGATCAGGGTATCGTGTTAACTGTCACCAACTCTCTCGATTCAGTGCCACACTCCTGCCTTCTTCAACACTTCAACACTCATGCCTGACTGTCGCAGATCTTTTTTCACACAATCCATCCACTTCTTTGCTGGACATCCTTGCTTCCTCTTACGTTCTTCCTATCGGTCCCAAATCTTTCTCACCAGATTGTCATCTGCTTTTCTGCATGTGTCCAAACCACCATAATCTGTTCTCTTTGAACTTTTCTGCAATTGAAGCTACTTTTGCTTCTGCTCTTATGGCCTTATTTCTTCTTCTGTCCCACATTGTGCATCCTACCACTCTTCGTAGGCACTTCTTTTCCATCACCTCTAGCTTCTTCAACTGTTCTGCTTTTATTGCCCAGGTTTCTGTACCACACAGTAGTACTGGTCACACCCCTGTTTTGCACACCTTACTTTTCAGCTTCTTTGGCATTCTTCTGTCATAGACTACACCTGACAGTCTATGCCAGTTAGCTGCAGCCCCTTTTATTCTAGCTTTGACCTCTTCATTCAGACTTCCCTACTCCTCAGCCACACCTCCCAGATGCACGAAGCTGTTTACCTGTTCCACTATCTTCCCTTCTATTTATATTCTCAGCTTCTTCTGATTTCCCCTGTTTGCTGCCATTACCACCATCATATCTGTGCTTAGTTTCATCCCACATGCCTTCAACTTCTTTTGCTAAAGTTCTAGCTCAGAGTCTGCCTGTAATGTCATATTGTCTGTATACAGCAACTTTGTTGATCTATCCCCTCTGTCCTGTTTGCTAATGTAGTTCATCAACAGTATGAACAGCAGTGGGCTCAAAGCTGAACCCTGGTGTACACCCACTCCCACTGGGAACCCCTCTGTGAGGCCGAACACTGTTCGTACTTGAGTCATTGGGTCCTTGTACATAGCCTGCACTAATTCTACCAATGTTTCTAGGACTTCAAACCGCCGCAGTACTGCTCAGATCAGCTTCTTTGGGACCTTGTCATATGCTTTCTCCAAGTCTAGGAATGCCCAGTTGGACTCTCTCCTCTTCTCTAGCTTCTTCTCAAGTATTTGTCTCACTCCAAACATTGGGTCAATTGTGCTGCATCCTGATCTGAATCCGAACTGCTCATGATGCATCTTATATTCTACTATTCTGCGTATCCATTTATTAATCACCTTCTCCAGTACTTTCATGCAATGTGACAGGAGTTTGATGCCTCTGTACTGGCCACGGTTGTGGATGTCCTCTTTGTTCTTGTACACTGGCACTAGTATGCTTATTCTCCAGTCATCTGGGAAACAACTTTCTCTCCACACTGCAATTAGTATCCTCAGGAGTCATTTCTCCCCTATCTCACCCAGCATCTTTATCAAAGCTGCTGTGACCTCATCTGAGCCTGCTGCTTTCCCTGACTTCATTTACCTTAGTGATGTTCTTACTTCTTCTAGTGTGAGCTCATCTTCTTCTTCTCTCATCGTAGGCTGCTTCTGGGGCAGTGTAGCTTCTGTGGGGTTTTTTTCATTCAGAAGCTATTGAAAATACTCTTTTCATCTGCCTTTAATGTCCTGTGGACTGTCCAGCAGGTTGTTTCTGGCATCCCTTATGAAAGGCATCTGGCTATCTTCTTTATCTTTCTGTCTTTTCCCTGCAACCTGATATAGTTTCTTTGTGCCACTTACTGAGTCACTTTCAAGAAATTGGTAGAGTGCCTCTGATGCCCTATTCTTTGCTACTGCAACTTCTTTCTTAGCTTCCTTGCTAGTCAACCAGTACTCCTTCTTAGCCTGGTCAGTCTTTTCTATCTCCCACTTCTTCCAGCACTCTTTCTTTTTTTTTTCTTGATGACTTCCTGGACTTCTGCATTCCACCACCAGCTTTCCTTATGTATCTTACTTTCATATCTGGTTTGTCCACATATCTTTTCTGTAGTCCTAACACATGCTGTTTTTAAGTGCTGCCAGTCTTCTTCAACTCCCACCTATTTCCTCATATTCTTGATGTGCTAGAGCCCTGTATAATTCCTTGAGCTATTGTACTTTCTCTCCAGTCAACTTCCAGGTCTTCAGCCTGGTCTCTGTTGACCTTAGAGCCTTCTCTGACCACTGCTTGCAGCTGATTGTGGCAACTAATGGTTTATGCTGTGGGCCGACTGTTTCACTGGGGATGACTTTACAATCATGGATTCTACCACAGTACCTTTTCCTTACTAGGAAGAACTTGAGTTGTATGTTGGCTATTCTTGCATATGATCTTGTGACTGTCTCTCTTTCTGAACCATGTGTTGGCTACTATCAAGCCATTTGCGAGACAGAAATCTAGAGTGACTTCTCCTTTTTTATTCCTGTTGCTCCACCCATGTGGGCCCAGCAGTCCTCATAGCCTGTTTTGTTTGTCCCATATGTGCAGTGAAGTCACCCATTATCAACACCAATTCATGTTGTCCTGCTTTATCTAGTAGGTCCTGCAACTGCTGTCTGAATGCACTCTTTTCCTCACTATCACAACCCTGCTGTGGGGCATAGGCTGAAATTATGAATACTGCCCTATCATTACATCGGAGTCTGATTGCCATGAGTCTGTCATTAATTCTGATGATATCCCTCACTGCCTTTTAAAGCCTCTCTCTCAACACATTTCTAGCCTGTCCCCCTCCTCAGTAGTAGTCTGGATCCCAAGCTAAGTGGTTTTGCTGCACTGCCCTTCCATTTTGTCTCTTGGATACATAGGATGTCCAGCCTTCTCCATATCATCATGTTATCCACTTCCAAGGTCTGTCCTGTCAGTGAATCTACATTAAGTATAGCAATTCTCAGTTTGTGTTTGGCAGGTTGTTTGGTTTTACATCCAGCTTTCACTCAACAGAGCTATCCCAGGTAACTCAGGCTGGGCAACTAGACACCAGCCAGCCAGTAGCTTACTGACCCAGGGCTGCTGGGCTTTATGGGGGGCACACACTGGCCAATAGAGGCACAAATACCCCTCTCACTGTTAGGAAGAGTCCCTGCCGTAGGTCAGGTCTTTGTCCTGCAATGTAGAAATTAATCACTGTTTGACACATATTATTCAATGTTCATATTTATGTTCATGTTTTCATAGCTGAGAGTGTGGTGTAAAATGCCATTGTGGCAGACAGGAAAATTCCTTGTCAATGATCATTAATATCACACTGTTCTGGAGATCTTGTTAGTTGTTTATTAGTAATTATGAAAATAAGTAATATTTCCTTATGTACTTAATACTTTTAAAAACACAAGTGACTATCAAACTATTGCATGGCATCAGGTGAAACCTTAGATATTGCTGAAGAAAACTGTCTTTGAAATTTGTACTGTAAGTTGCATGTCTTGAGATATTCAGTATTCTTTTTATGGCTAATTATATAATTATGCATATGTTTTCATATTTTGTAAAAAAACTCTCAACAGACATGCATTCAGAGATTAATTTTTTGCTTTCATGTGGAAACTTATGTCTGGTTAACAAAAATGTTTGAACAGTATATATCTAGGCTGTATAGTGTCCAAGACATATCAATTTTTTAGAAACTTTAGCAAAAAATATAATTCTGGGTTTGTGTACATTACAATATATTAAAGTATTTATCAAAAGACTACAAATGCACTATTATCACTCTAAATGATACTTTGTTCTGACAACATTGCTATTTGTACAGTTTTAATAGCTTTTATTGTTCATACAATATTTAAGTTTGTTTCTTATGCTTTTTAAGCTGATTTTTTGAAAATGCTATGGAAAGCTAGGATATGTATAGGCTGCCAGAAGTGTAACATTCCACACCATGAAGGTATTAATGAGTTACTATGCTTAATATTAGTTTTATTCTTTAGTGGACCTGGAACAAATACTGATAAGTTAATGTCTGTTTTGCCAACACTTGGGCCCTTAGATGCAAGCAAAATTGTATTTGTCTTTCTTATTGCAGTTCCTTAAGAGAGATGACCGGTGGCTTAATTCTACCCCAGTGGTGTGGCAGGGAGGGATAGACTTTAACACTCCAGTAGGGAGGGTGGTGATGTAAGAATGTCCTGTGATTATGATACCTGGTGGAGACTGGGGTTGTCATGTGATTGAAGGCATGTTCCCAAGAACTGGTAGATGGGTGGACATGTTTGAGTTGTAGCAGAGGCATTGCAATATGCTGCAACATCTCCCATTGCACACCCACCCCTATGGAAGTAACCGTGGAAGGGAGTTTGGGGTAAGTCACAATAGAAAAAACATAAATGCCAGTGCAATCCCCAAGGTCATCCTTAGAATCCACTTTGGCCCCAGCAGAAAAACAATACTAGTCTGGTGGTGGATTGGAGTGGCAGGTAGACCCATCAAGGGACATGGAACATTGGGATGACTGTCCAAATTAAGACAAGGGGTAAAAAAAAGAAGAAAAAAAGAAGTACTCTCAACCTGTTAAGTCTTAATGAAGTTCCTTAAAGCATATAATTCTTCAGCAATGCAATCCCATATAGCTACTAAAAGAAAGAAATGATTTCACTGAACATGCTTTCCATCCTTAGTTGCATGCATTCATATGTGATTCACTTAGGATCAATACCCACGTTAGTCAAAAAGCTTATTAATGCAAGACAGTCAGAGTATCGGTTTTTATTTAACAGTTGCTATGTGGAAAGGTTCATACAAAATAGATGAAATGCAGCAATTTATCTAAAAACTATTATAAGAATATGGGTTGATATGAGCAAACTGAAATTGTCTAAGATGGGACTCATTGACACCTTTTTTCAAAAAAACTTTGAAAGCCAAAAGCTGCCTAACAGGAGGGAACTCTGAGTACCACTACCTTCTATATCTAAATAAAACCATTTCTACCATTACACCTTATTTGGGTAAGTTATGTTTTCTTATTTTTACTTTTGATGACCAGCAATATTTTGCAGGGATGATTCATATCATCTTGCCTCAGACGATTTAACTTTGATTAAATATTTTGCTCCCAAAAATGCAGGATAAACGAAAATTGATCAGGTAGTATTTTGAAGTGATGCTAAGCATTCAAAATAGCAAAACAAATGGACAAAACAATAACCAGTAATCACAATCACTTGTGACAAATATTTGTCAGTAAGAATGACATTAGTTTTTGCCGTAAAAACATACTGCTAACTTTAGTGAATCATGGTGAAACCCAAACATTTTGACTATTGCATTATTGATTTGTGAAACTAGTTTACTATTTTCTTATTCACTTCCTACATTATGGAATGGACACAGTAAGCTGATAATACTGTATTAATACTGTAGAATAATAAAATGGAGAAGTCACGCAAAGATGAAATATACTAATGATAGCTTATCAGTGGGAGTGGTAAGCACTGGGTAGCATATCTACCACAAGAGCAGTGGTTTCTGGCCCAGAAATTGTAGTTTACTGGCCATTTGGGCAGTTTTTCCATCTCTTTCAACTTTCTGGTTTAAAAGCCCACGTTTGGGCTTGTTTCCTGCCTTTTCTGTAACTGGTCTAGTCCAGATACAGATTTGCTGTATCCCAGACTGCTTGTAAGCTTTTGAGCCCCACAAGCCTTTCTATGTTGGAGGGAAGCCTTCTAGCTTATCAGTGGGAGTGCTCTGAAGCAGCAGAAAGCACCCCTGTACTACCAGGCTATAACTCATTCCACACCTTTCAGCCCCAGAACTTGGACCGAAGCTCCAAAGGCAGTGGTGTTTCCATATTCATAAAGAGTGCGTACACCTCCAGACTGGTAGCCCAACATAATGCATCAGAGATACTTCAGGTGCAGCTAACATTGGGTAAAACAGCAATTCTGGTCATAGCCTGCTATAGGTCCCCAACCATGTCCCATGACTCACACTCCACATTCCTAAGCACCCTGGAGAATAGTAGGGTCCAACCTAACACTCTCATACTGGGCAACTTCAACTACCCCTCCATTAACTGGGAAAACTACTCATGAACCAATACACTTGCCCAACATTTCCTGGAATTCATTAATTCCAATGCCCTGGACCAGCTTGTTCTTACCCCCACTAGAGGTAACAACATCCTTAACCTGGTCATTACTAACATGGATGACCATTGCTCTACACCAATAGTCAACTCCTCCCTAGTTAGATCCGACCACAAACTAATCACCTTGGAAATACACATCCCTCTCACCCCAAAGGTAACCACCATGAAAAACTTCTCCAAAGCTAACTTTGGGCTCCTAAAAACAGAGGTGGCTAACTTCACGGCACCCATGCAAATGGAGAATAGTTGCATTACCGCCAAATCATACACCGATGCACTGTACGAACACATACACAGATGCATGGATTTCATCATACTGAATAGAACCAAGATACTCTCCTCCAAAGAAAGGAAGCCAATCTGGTGGTCCCTGCCATTAACAAAATCCGCAACAGAAGGAGGAAACTGATGCGGAATAAGGTGTAGTTCCAAAACTGGAAAAACTCATCCTCAACAAAAAGCCCTTTAAAGCTAGCTATGAAAACAGGATTGTAGCAGATAGTAAAGACAACCACACGGTGTTCTATAGTTATGTAAAGAATCTCCACAACAATACCCAGATTTGCTCTTAGCTACTGCACAATGGTACCTCCTATACCGAGCCAACAGATATTGCCAATATACTGGCTGACAGATACAGTGCCAACTTTACCCCTCTCTCCCCCCACAAAGGACCATTCACAATACCAGAAGATTGCCAGGCACCCAGTATTACTGCTGCACAGGTTAAAACAGCACTGTCCAAGGCCAAGAATACAGCTTCTATGGGACCTGACCATATCCCTGGCTGTGTTCTACATGAACTACAGAGTGAACTGGCACCTCACCTGTGTGCCCTGATCAATCAAGAGCCTCACCTCAGGCTTTGTCGCTACTGAATGGCACACTGCTACAGTCATCCCTCTCCACAAAGGAGGAGTGATTACAGACCCTTAGAACTATCCCCCCCATTAGCCTGGTGAGTCTAATATGCAAAGCTATGGAGCACATCATCATGGATATAGGGAATCTCCAAACTTTGGATCCCACACAGTTTGGTTTTGTGAAGGGTAGATCATTCCGGTTTACTATCACAATGCCGACATGCAATTGCACGGCTATGAAGTATTCGAACAACAGATGTTCGAATACTTCATAGTTCGGCAGGTTATGTGAGCAAACGTCATCATTGTGAATGGACTGTGCATTCGCTTATAACGTTCGCTCATGTGAGGGGATCGCGGTACAGTGCGGTTAGGGAAATACATCCCTTTCCTCACTGTAGTGCAATCTCGAAGTTGGAATATTAAGTTGGGGGGGTGCAGCCAACCCACAGGGGGGCTTGCCCCCCTGCATAACTGTGAGTTTAGGCTAGTTAGGTAGGGAGTTACAGGACGGGTGGGAGTGCTGTGTATTGTCGGAAATGTCGCGAGCGACATTTTCGACAATACACAGCTGTTTTTGACATTAGGGAAATATGGAAATGTTCATTTCCGATGTTTAAATTCGAACATTCAGACACGTTTTATTCTGAGTTTCGAATTTATGATAGTAAACCGATCATTCCTTCTCAACCTGGTCGACTTCTTTGAATCAGTTATCAGAGCTGTGGATGAAGGCAAGGTGGTTTATACAGCCTATCTTGATCTGGCCAAGGCCTTTGATACCATTCCCCACTCAGGAATCACAGAAAAGCTCACTAAGCTAGGCATCAACCCGTATATAACTAAAAGAAATGAACAAAATGAATGCTCAACGACAAATTGAAAAGCTACCAACTGGATACAAAACAAATTTATTATAAAACCAAAAATGAAGTTCAGAATTTACAATACCAAAATAAACAATCAAATGTGAGCACTTTCGTTTAATTAATATTAAACTTCATCAGACAATACTTTTAAAAAAAAAACATATATTACTAGGTGGGTTGCAAACTGGCTCACAGATAGAACCCACGGTGTGAAAGTAGCTGACTCCAAGTCAGACTGCCGACCAGTCACAAGTGTAGTCCCACAGGGTTCAGTCCTGGGTCCTCTCCTGTTTGGTATTTATATCTCTGACATCCAGGCCAACATGAAGGGACTCTGTCTGACAAAGTTCACAGTCAATTGCAAGTTGGGAGCTATTATTAATTCCCCAAATGATGTTGACATCCTACAGAAAGGCCTGACTGAGACCGACTAGTGTCAGAACCATGGCCTTAAGTTTAATGCCAAAAAATGTGTCGTCATCCCCTTTGGGAAAAATGCAGTTGCCATGAATTACCACATCGTTGGTAGGTCACTGAACACAGAAGGCATTATAAGAGATCTAGGAACACAGGTTGACAGCAACCTCTCTTTTGACCAACACATTGCCACTGTGGTCAGAAAGTCCTTCAATGTGGCACATCTCATTACTAAGGTTTTGCCTCCAGAAAGAAAGAGGTCATTGTCTACCTGTACTCTTCCCTCATTAGGCCAATCATCGAGTACAATGCCCCATTTGGCATGTACCTCACTAGACACCTGCAACAACTGGAGAGGCTGCAAAAGTACCTCACAACGAGGATACTAGGCCTTAAACACTTGTCCTATATTGACAGAGTCAAAAAACTCCAACTATTCTCTGTCTCATATTACCTACTTAGTGGCGATCGCTGCTTGACTTACAAAGCCATGTCTGACCCAGCTCTGTTAGAAATGCTACATCTAAAGAAATCCCAGTCCCTCCACACCACATGCTCCAGAGCTCTCTACCTCATTACCACAATCAACAGAATATGCTGTAGTGACAGGTTCATAACCCAGCGACTGCCTATGCTATGGAATAGACTTCCCATACATGTCAAACAGAGCACCTCACTGGCCCTCTTCAAGAGAAATCTTGATGAGTGGATTAGAAATAGAAAATTCAACCCGGGGATCACTCCAGTGGCTCTACTTGACAGAGGCATTGGGAACTAAGGTCAGGTGGCACAATGCCATGGTAATCCTGTGGGCTAGGCTTGTAAAGGCTCCAGGGCCATTAGCCTAGTACATGCCTATGAACCTATAATTGTTCCAGTTTTTATCACTCTACACAATTTCATATGTGGTTAACAAGGCAACATGCCGTGTCATCAGTAGGTCTGATAATTAAATAGGTGCAACCAACAGACAAATATGGTGAAGTCAGACTAATAAGAGGAGGAAATTAAACAAGGGAAAGTGTTTTTATTTACCTAGTTGTTTTCATTTGTTGGCCAGGGAAGTATGCCTCTATGTAGAACCTCCTTTCATCAGAGGGCCAAGGAGAAGAGCTCCTTTGAAGCAATATAATACAAGCTGCAAGTAAATGAACACAGGTAAATTAAATACTATTGTCATCATTGACAGTGCAGTATTAGAAAATGATACACTGTAGCATATTGAAATGGTTTGCATTTCATAAAAGAATACTGAATAAAAGTATACATTCACACTAATACACTGACACTGCTATTTTATGACTTTAAGTCTCTATGTACTGAGAAACACAAAGTCATAAAATACCAAGATTTGCAAGCACAAACAAGCGCAATGTAGAAGAACGATACCCAGACAATCCCATTAGTAGTAAAAGCAACAGGACTAATAAAAAGGAATTTACAGTCATAACTAAATTTGCTAACAATGCATGTAACCTGATATGAAATATAGAAGGAGGCATGTCTTGATACATCACTAGTGCTGTGCAAAGCACTCCTGGCAGCCCATGACTGGAGCAATACTAATGATAAGAACTCTAATCATATCCTGACTTAGGAATGGGATCCAGTTCTCTCCTAGAATTAAAAACGCAAAATATTTGGAGCAATTAAAAAAGATAGAACACATTTATACTTCTACACTCATGATATCATGCTGAATTGGACTAAATGATATACAAACGGTTTACTATCAAAATGTGGAATGGCAGTTACACGAAACTGGGGTGACTGAATGCGTGTTTCCCAGTTTCCATAATGCCGATCTGAAAATGTTCAAATCTACATTAGTGAATGTTAGTGTTCATTCGCTAATATGAGGCCAATGTTCTGATTGGAGATGACATTACAGTGGGAACCAGAAAATTTACCCTTTTCTTCACTGTAGTGTGATCTTGGAGTTGGAATATACAAAACGCAGGGGGTGTCGGGGGTGTGGCGGGTTTGCTCCATGCAAAACCATAAAAATATGTGCTTTATACTTAACAATTCCCACGGCAGCTAGACCACAACAGCCTGAGTGTCAGACATCACATCCTGATATTTCAAATAATTTCGAATTCAGATGTTGAGATAATGATTTCTGACATTTTGCACAATTGACATTACCAAATTCGACAAGTATATTCAACCAATTGAATAGAATTTGTCGTGATGTTCAATATTTTGATAGCAAACCTATACAAATATTCATTGGGGAGCAACTGCAAACATGGATGTGCATGAAGAACATACAGATAACTAATCTAAAGAGGAAGTTTTTATTTTAATTTATATACACTTTGTTGTCCAGGTTAGATAAGTAGTAACTTGTTCTTTAGTCGGTAGAAGTAAGTTATAGGCATAACAATGTTAGTCTTGGACAATACTCAACACAGACAATTATTAAACAGAATAATAGAAGCCAATATTTATTACATCCAGGTATAGACTATAAATAAAAGTCTAGTGTCAAGGAACATGAACACCAGCAAGTGATAACCTTTCAATATAGTTTTTTTAAAAACAATATTGGAGAGCAAGTAATTGTGAAATGGAGTGATAGTATATCATTTTGCAATTCTTATCTTCTTAATGTGTTGTGATGGTCCATTAATAAACTAATTATCAGAATCAAATATATTTACTTTCTGTTCCTTACAGAGAGCAAAATCTGAAGACACATATTTCCATGATTTAAACTTGTTGTATTCAACATCTAATTTGTTTGGAGCTGGAACAGAAACAACATCTGCAACACTCCGATGGGGTTTTCTTCTAATGGCAAAATATCCCGACATACAAAGTAAGAATATTCTGCTTTATTTAATACTTTCAGGAATGAAATTAAGTAAACTTAAGTGGTGAAACTATACAGAGATGTCTTTTTGTGAAAGGATTTCTTGAGTATGAAATCTACTACTGCTATTATTATATACACTATCACGTGAAATTTGTTTTTCTTAACAATATATATTTTTCTCAAAGAAAAAATACAGGATGAGATAGACAATATCATTGGACCTATGAGACCTCCTACAATTGAAGATCGTAAAAATATGCCGTACTGTAATGCAGTCATCCATGAAATACAAAGATTTGGCAATATTGTTCCAATGAATATCCAGCATGAAACATCTAGGGATACATACTTCCAAGGTTATTTCCTTCCAAAGGTAAGACAGCAAATGCTGTAATGTTAAAATATTAAACAATTTAATAAAAAAAAAATAGTGCCTCTTTCATAGATTCACTGGAGTATACTAGACTAATGATCACTAAGGCCTTTATAAGCCTAGCCGTGCACCCCAAATGTGACCCCCCCAAATTTGATTTATGTAGGGGTGATTTAATGACTGCCTCTGTCCAACAGTGACATAGATACTGGATCAGGGCTGAATTTCTGATTACCCATCCATTGGTCCAACTTGCGTTTAAATACAGATAGTGAGAAACTCTGCTTCACATGGATGGGGAAACCTGTTCCAGAGAATGGGAATTCTCTGAGAAATGCATCTGCCTTTCCAATATGTGCTATTTATGTCACAAGAAAAATGTAGGTCTTTTAATCTAGTAGGTCTGTTGATGTTTGTTATGTGGATGTGTAAAAGGCTCATCAAAAGAGGATCCAAGGATGCCTTGTACACCAGACAAAGATCACCTCTCAGAAGTCTGTATGATACTGAGTAAAGAGACAGGCCTTTGTGGCAATCCATGTAGGACACTGTGTTTACTCCCTCTATTTTTTTGTAAGGAAACTTTATGGACATTAGGGTTGGGAGGGTGGCTTAATGGCTAAGGTGTTTGCCTTACAAACACAAGGTGCAGGGTATGAGTCTCACAAGGGATAATTGGCTAGGCTTAAAATGGCTCACAAGAGCAGTTAGCTTAGTACTAAAGTATGAACCTATGAACCTATTCCATTTGCTGCATGTGTCTGGTCAGGTACATACTGAAGGGGGCATTATACTCTATGATGGGTCTGATAATGGCCAAGTACAGTGCTATGATGACCTCTCTGAACCTAGATGCCATGCCCTTGCTTATGAGTTGAGCAACATAGAAGGATTTTCTTACTACCTTGGATACATATTGGTAGTAGGCTAGCTTACTGCTTACTATCTACAAGAGTTCCCAGATCCCTAACTAGTGAATCAAAGTTAGGGGTGTTTTATTGATGACATAGTTATCTGGGGTGGCAGGCATCCCAAAAGGTGCTATAATGTATTTCTTGGTATTTAGTTTTAAGCCATGGCTTTGGCACCAAGCACTTGTCTGTGTTAGACCTTCCTGAAGAGTGTTTTCATCTTGAGGGGATTTAATGAAATGACTGCTCCCAGTCTGCAATCATCTGTAAGCTTGGTTAGCCAGATACCTTTGACATTGACTTTGATATCTGAGAAGTTGATGCCAAAGAGGAGTGGGCTTAGCACAGAGCCTTGGGGACTCCACTGATGACCAGCCTCTTTGTGGAGGTGGACTCACCAATTCTAACCTCCTAGGTCATATTAGTGAGCTAACTTGATATGCAGCACATTACAAAGCAAATGCAAATCCCTACAGCAATAAAATATTGAGAAAATCAAATATGTAAAGTAAAATCCAAATAAGTTCCAGGCAGGCAGGTGGACTGGACTCCAGATGTAACTTTAAATCAAAAGAAATGTATTTGTATAAAGTGCTTCTCATCCAAATGGTGCTTAAAATACCCTCCCTTACTAGTCATGTGATCAAAAGACCAATCAAGAATTTAAAGTACCTTCTACATAAGAACACTTATATTACTCAGACTTCTCATACAAAAACATACTCTAAAACATTTTTAAAAAACAAATAAATGTTAAACATGAGTAAAAACATCTGGACTCCATTCAACCTGCCTGCCTGGAACTTATTAGGATTTTGTTCATCAGTCTGCTTTTGCGGTTGTTTATCTAGTTGGTTTGTTTGTTTTGCACTAAGTTCATGGCAGCTAATGGGCTGGCTAAATCCCCACCCTTGTTCAAGGAACCAGGGAACGAGAGGGACACACTGAATAATTTGACTGCGATGATATCTACCCTCACAAAGCAGGTAGAGGCTTTACATAAAAGACTAGAACAACCTCAGCTTGGAATGAACTGTACACAGAAAGAGAATGCCTCACAGCAAATGTTGCAACAACTACCTATTTTTTTCTGGTGCAGTTTCACTGCCTCACATTCAAACCTCTTCTGGTGAAAGAACCAGCAGGATTAATTTGAGACATTTGAATGACGTGCAAAGGGAAGATCACACTTTGGATTATAGTGAAGGGAGTAATTTACCTCTGAGGCTTACTGGGGAGCAAAATCTGCAAGTTTGGCTTGGAACACCTCTGAATTTTAAAGAACAAGCATTTAATACACCAATGGATCCACCGTCTGGAGGTAACTCCATGTGAGATAATCTAACAGCACTGGACAATAAACTGTCCAAATACAAAAATTATGTCTCTAAATAGAATACTTTAATGAATGTATTCACTTAAAAATAGTCCCTAAGGGACATAGAATTTGTCAGTATCTGACAGGACTGACACCAGACTCAGACTTTCATAAAGAACTTATAAATCTTTTTAACCAGCAAGGACTTGACTATTAGCATTAATGATCAAACACTACCATAAGATGGCTAAAGATATAGTCCATGATGTACAAATACTTGATGAGTCAATAAGAAATCATGTTGCCTTTTGCAGGTATAAATTCGAATATCTGCAAATTTTTCAGAGCATAGATCAACACCTAAATAAACTGAAGGTGACCAAGATAAAAAAAGCTGAACCAGGACCGCCTTCAATACGAGAACGTCACCGCCAAGCCTTGCCCATCATAAGCGCAAGTGTGGAATGCACAAAACTACACCCACCCTATGAATATGCAAAACGTAGAGGGAGGAAATGACACAGCAGTCACCTCTAATGACCTGAGTGATGTCACCATGAAAGAAGTACGAGGTGGAAATAATGGGGCAATAGCGAAATTCTGAGAAGCGAGCAGATTCATAATCAACATCGGGGCAAACTAATAACAACAATTCGAATTGGAATCAACATGATAATGTTGATTATTATCAGGACGGACAATGTAATAACAAGCAAAGGTCGAATAATTCAAATGGGGAGAAGCAGGATTTTACCAGAGGCAAGCAGCAGAGGAAGTACAACCACCAGAAAGCCCACAACAAGAGGTGGAGGTAAATTCCTCACAGTCCCTTCTAGATGGACAGAAATGTGTTCTAGTTAAGAATCTGGAAGGGGAATTCACAATTTATAACTATTCTTCCTTTGAACTCCTTGCTAAAGGACTGACTTTTGTCCCTGACCAGAGCATGGACTTAGCTAAAACAATATTGGACTTAAAACTGTTTGTGAGAAAACTTAATCTAAATTTAATCATGGGTAAGAGTAATGCTTTAGATGTAAGACCCTATGCTATATCCAGTAAGTATAACCCGCTTTACATCCTATGTTAGAGACTTTTGAAAAAGTATGCAAATTAGATTTTAGAAGCATAACTGGCAAAGACGGGCACCATAAAAAGAATATGAGTGAAGAGGAATGGAAAATACTAAATCTATTGAAAACAGCCCAAGTAAGGCTAATGAAGCCTGATAAAGGCAGTGGTTTAGTCTTCATGGACATTAACGACTATGAAAATAGAGTACAGCAAATACTACAGATGAAAACTTATGAGTTAGCGTCACTAAACCAATTTAATATAGCGAACCAACATATCAGAATATACATTAAGGACTTATTTATTGAGGCTAAGATAGATTTAGACCTTTATACTTACATGAACATTCTAGCAACTTTAACACTGGTAATCTTTGGAGTTCCAAAAATCCATAAAGATTTGAATGACCCCCCCCCACTTAGACCAATAGTGGATGGAATAAATTCCATAATGTACGCATGCTCCAAAGTAGTAGATAATATCTTGAAAAACTATGTAATTACTGAAACTAAAATATGTAAGAATTCATGGTCCTTCTTAGAGAAAATAAATTATTTAGAGTTTAACAACAACTATCATTTCTTGACAGTTGATGTCAAAGATCTCTATACATCTATACCGCATGCCATAGCCATTGAGTGGGTATCCATCATGATGTATAGAAAGGGTGCTCCAACAACTGAAATACATCTAGTGGAGGAGTTACTTGATATTATCTTCAGTAATAATTTCATTTTTTTCAAACAGAAATACTACTTACAAAAGATAGGAATGGCAATGGGGTCTCCATGCGTAGCCAAATTTGCCAATATGGTAATAGCATATTGGGGGCAAGAATTTATATTTAATAAGGTAGGAATAGCTGATTCTATATATTTTTTCACGAGATACCTGGATGATATATTTATAATCATAAAGAGTGATAGCCAGGTGGCGACAACATTAGTCAATTATTTCAACAGTACGACCAATTTCCTCCAGTTTACCTTTTCCTACCACCACCACGAAATCCCATATCTAGATGTTAAGTTGAATAAAAATGAACAGAAAGGGTTCACAGCTAGAATTCATTGTAAAAAATGTATTCCAACACCTTTCTGCATTTTTCAGGTGCTCACCCTTACCACCAAAAACGAGCTGTCGTGAAGCATCAACTGGTAAGGGCAGCCAGAATAGTGACTAGTAACCTCGATTTTGAAAATGAATGTAAAATCTTAAGAGGGATGTTCACTAAACAAGGATAACCAAGTAACTTGATGGATGAATTAATAGAAGGGATTAAAAGAAAAAGAAGGAAAGGGCTTTACAGGCCCATTTTAGAAGATGAATATATACATGAGGGGCAGTTAACTGTACCAGAGGAGAGAATAGTAAATATTAATATTAATACCAATTTTAGAACAGGGTGTGTGATTACTTATCATCAGGCAGCTTATAAAGTGAGAATGACTTATCTTCTCTTTGTCAATGATTTAAAACTGTATAGCTCATCGGATGAGGAACTGAAAGCACAGCTGCAAGTTGTCAAACTTTTTCAGATGATATTGGAATGTCATTTGGTCTTAATAAATGTGCAAAAGCAACCTTTAAAAATGGAAAACTGCAGCACCAGGAAAATCAGTTTGGGACAAGAATGTGATATAAAAGAACTTGAGCAAGAGGGAGTGTATAAATACTTGGGAGTTGATGAAGGATCAGCAATAAAACATGAACAAATGTGAATAAAGCTCAGTAAGGAGTACTTTAGAAGACTTAAATTAATCCTGAAAACAGCACTGACATCTAGGAACAGGATCCAAGACATAAATCTATTTGTTCTTCCTGTCCTAACATAGTTTTGGAGTGATTGACTGGCCCGAAAAAATGTTGGATAGACTGGATATTAAAACAAGAAGGATGCTTCATGCTCACCAAATTATTTATAAAAATCAGTGTATACCAAGATTATATATTCCCCATTCCAAAGGAGGGATGGGCCTCCTTGAAACTGATTACATGTATAGATATGCAATCATCAGACTCCACACATATCTGCTGACCTCACAGGATCCAAATGTAGTGAAAGTTTTGAAACATGAGGAGAATAAATCTAATATGACATCTCTGCTTAATTTAGCAGAAGCATATCGACTTCAAACAGGAATGGAAATCAAACCAGAAGTAGATAAATGAAAAGTTAATATTGGCAGCCCAAGATAGTGGGCTACGTACATGCTGGATTACAAAGTCCATTGAAAATGCGGGAGAAGCAGACATATGTAGGTTTTGTAAAACCGAATTGGAAACAGTCACAAACCTTGTTGCTGGTTGCAATGTACTAATGGCAGAGGTACTATATACTGAAAGGCATAATAATGTGGTGAGACTGTTGCACTGAGGATTGTGCAAACATTATGTTATTGAAGTGGCTGAAAAACACTGGAAACATGAACCACAGAGAATCATAGAAAATGATGAAGTTTATATCACATGACATCACCCAATACCAACAGTCCAAAAGATAGATGCTAGAAAACCGGATATAGTGGTCCAAGAAAAGAAGACAAAAGCAGTATTGATCAGTGAAATCACCACGCCTAGTGACTACAGTGTCTTACGTACAGAGAGACATAAAGTCATAAAATAGAGCCATGTGGAAGAAAGATACCCAGACAGTTACAACAGTAGTAGGAGCAACTGGTCTTATAAAAAAGTATTTGCAATCATATTTAGATATGTTACCAATTCATGTAACACCATATGAATTGCAGAAGGAGTTATTATTGTGCACATTGTGGGTGCTGTGGAGAGCACTTTTGGCTAACATCAAAGAGTGAAACGATACTCATTTCATGAACTTTAATTGTACTTTGAATGTGGTCCATTCCCATCACGGTATTAGAAACCCAAAAGACTTGGAGAAATTAAAAATGAGAAATA
>NC_056746.1:674831920-674886920 GCF_019279795.1 Protopterus annectens
TGTGTGTGTGTGTGTGTGTGTGTGTGTGTGTGTGTGTGTGTGTGTGTGTGTGTGTGTGTGTGTGCTTACGTGTGGGTATGTGTGTGTTTATGTATGTGATTGTGTAGATTTGCATGAGGAGTGACTGTTAATGGGATTCCACTGCCTCCATGAACCACAGAGTACTACTGCAATGAACAGATCAGCCATGATCTGCATATTGCAATAATACCTGCAATTTAGAAAGCATGCATATTAGCTAATAATTAGGTCCAACCTCATTGTGGCTAAAATGTTCCTGAATTGCAAATGGGCACATTGCACTGGAAGGATATATGTCTCATGCTAGGGCCATTAATGAATGCCCAAAAATATCTTGTAACTCATGACAAATATGAACACTAAAAGAATTCTCCAAGGTCAGTGCAGAAAGCTGGGAAAAGTCCCAAGGTGTTAGTGTTAGCACCAGTCCCATCAACATGTCAAATGTCTTGTTTGTATAGAAATTTCAAATGGCCTGTTATAAATGTCAGTGCCTTAGTGTTATTGTCTGTCAGCTACTAAACAAATAAATAATTATCAGACGTCTGTAAGAATTTGTAGTTATGTAGATTGTTTTTTCCTCTTCTTAGATTTAGAGTAATTTCCCTTTGCTGTGCTGAAGGGCTTAGGCATACCTGGCGCTTAAGTGGAATCTCATTTGGTCCTTCACTTCTTTCTCAAGCATACATATTTGGCTTTGTATGCTAGCCTCATCATCCTTTTGCAAAACTGCACTACATACTTATTTATGGTGGAATTATTTGCCACAGCAAATTGCTTGGATGGGGGTTGCCTTAGTCATTTGGCTGTCTACTCTACATTGCCTGTCAGGGTTTTGTTGGAATGAAGGTGATAAATCTTTTGCCAGGACCCCAGCTTATGGAATACCGGCTATGTCCTCCTTGATTGATTGATCAGTGTTAGGAAGCTGCTAGGAAGAGAAGTGCTCTATAGTCCTGAAGTGCTGTCAGCAGATTTGGGTATTACAGTGTTTTGGATGTGTCCCACGGCTGCTTCTGGTGTAGAAAAACCTTATTCATTACCTTCATGGTTCAGTCAGGAAGATATACTAAAACACTGACAAGAGACCATTAGCATTACAAAACTTACAAATATCAGTGAAGGTTGTACTTTCAACATATTTGAGGCAAAGTACTCTAATAGCCTAACACACTGGCACTCCTTATCAAGTTGTTCATATAAGCAGATGTTTATCCTGATACATTAGCAGTTTAGATTACTTGTCGCATGGTAACATTTCCTTTCTTAATAATTTAAGCATCCTATGTGCCCTTTCATTATGATATTGAAACCTCAGGACTTGGGACTTTATCTTGCAGAAAAACATGTTAAGATTTGTCCCCTCAGATCTTTCTTTGTCTGTCTCTCTCTCTCTCTCTCTCCACACACACACACACACATATATATATATATATATATATATATATATATATATATATATATATATATATATATATATATATATATATATATATATCCATCTCTCAAGTGTGCCATGTGAAGAATGCAGCAGCTTTGATGGTTCTTTATATCCTCAGTCTTCATCCAACATGCCTATATGTCAGCCTAGTGGTGTCATGTTATGTTTTGGCGGTCCTGTACTTGTTTCATGTCTGCTATCATGACATGTACATAGGCCAAGATGAAGTCCAATGCATTTTTATTATCCAAATTCACTGCTTTAATCAGAGCAGTATCCTATAACAATTGGCTAAATGTCTGGAACTTGCAGAATGTCCACATTTTGTCTCATATCTTTTTTATTTTTATTTTTTATTTATTTAACATTTGTTGACCAGGAAAGCCCAAATAGGTTCCACAGAGCCTGTTTTCAGCAGAGGCCCAGGGAGAAATGATCCAGATGCATGTCTTTGGAATGTGGGAGGAAACCAGAGTACTGGTGGAAACCCACACAAACACAGGGAGAACATGCAAACTCCACACAGAAGGCACCCCAGCCGAGAATCGAACTGGAAAGTCTCTTGCTGTGAGGTGACAATGTTACCGCTGCACCACTGCACCGCCCATTTGTGTGTTCCTCATAATATTTCTGTTTTTCTGGCAAATCTTTGGGGATTGAAGTCACAAGACAATGACAGGCATTAGAGTTTCAGACTATCATTCAGGAAATGCATGTTAATGCAAAACCTGTTATTTTATCAAATTTCTAAGTTTCTAAGTTTATAAGAGCAGTATTTAAAATATGTCCCTATCATGGGCCTTTGTTCCTCTCTATTTCTGGCTTTGTCCAGAAGTTGTGTACTGTTCATGGTATCACATTATGTATGCGCTTTGATCTGGGCAGGCACATCACATATTGTAAGGCCTGGGGCAACATTCACACCAGTCTGTTTCACCACTGACAAGCAGGTGATGTTCATGTTATCTTGTATAGCATGCAGTGTGACCAAGGCAGGGGTATTACATAGAAAAAGGCATGAGACAGCATTAACAGAAACCTACAGCATCAGTGAAAGGCATTTACTGTTTACATTGTCATGTGCAGTTGCAGTATGATCAGGGCAGACACATCATATAGTGAAAGGGAAAGGCTTGCCACTGTGCACAGCAGCTTACAGCACCAGCGAGTGTCACATGCTGCTAATGGTACCACATGTAGTACCTGACATACTGTATGGCCTGGGAGAGCAAGCATAGCAGCCTATCATACCACTGACAAGCATGTTCTGTTCATGTTACCCTGTGTAGCATGCAGTGACCAGGGCAGGCGAATCACATAGAGAAAGGCCTGAGACAGCATACTAGCAGCCTGTAGCACCAGTGAGTGATATGCACTGTTTGTGTTATCTTGTGCAGCATGTAGTGTAACCAGGAAAAGTGTGCAACAGTGTTAAATGCCAGGGGCAGCATACACAGATGCAAACTGCACCAGTGAAATGCATGTTTTGATTGTGTTATCCTCAGCAATTACAATGTGATTAGGATGGGTACATGACATAGCAAAAGCCCTAGGACTGCATGCACAAGAACCATTAACACTAGTGAGAGTCATGTGTTGTTTGTGTCGTTCAGAGCAGTGTGCTGTATAACCAGGGCAGGTACATCATGTAATAAAGCCTTGGAACTACAGGCACAGGAACTTATAGTACCAATGAAATAGATGCGTTTTTTTATTTTATCCTGGGTGGCATGCAGTGTGTGACCAAGGATCTTGAACGGTGTATTCAAAGACCTAGACAATGTGCACAACAGCATATAGCACAAAAAATAGGAGTGTTCCATTCATGTTATCTTGTGCAGCATGATCAGGCCAGGCACATCACATGGTAAAAGGCACAAGACAGAATACAAAACAGACTATAACCCTTTTTAATTTCTCCAAGTCTTTTGGGTTTCTAATACCATGATGGTAATGGACCCCATTCCTAACTCAAAGTAGGATTAAAGTTCATTAAATTAGTATTTGTCGCTTTTGTGTTAGGACACAAATAAACATATATCTGTGGGTTCTGTTCAAGCAGCTTTATTATGTACAAACACATTACTATTGTTTACTATAGACTGTAACTTAAGTAACTTATATACAATTAATGACTATGATCATGCATACTTACTCCATAGCTGCTTTTTCAAAATGACACTAAGATTGTGCACGTGTGCAGGTTATATACATGCACGTACAGCCTCTCATGCTTCTTAAAGATACAAGCACACACACTTTACACTTTGATCTACACCCTCCCTCTTTGAGAAATAGACCATACAATTGTTATGAGACTGTTTGGCATGCAGAAATCAGAGATAATCTATAGACATGCATCATACAATGTTAAACATATAGGTATGTACAATCAAGTCCACGTTGCTGTGTATTTCACACTTGTTTTAGACACTTGTCAATATCATGTGACATAAAACTGGAAATTAAATTTAGCAACTGGGACAGTTTCTGCAAAATGGGTGACCTGTGGAATGTTCAAATCACTTTCAGGAACAGAATCAGACTTTGGAACACATTCTGGTCTGGAAACAATGTTTGACTTATTCTTTGATTTAGAGTTTAAATCACAAATACAATGTTATGAGTGCAATGATGATGATGCTATTGGTACAGGAAGAAGATGTTTGCGATTCCTCCTATACTCCACTCCTTTGGAATTTACTAAGTAAGATCTCAGCTCTGCATAGATACCTATAATCTGTCCTATTCTATCAAAAACTTTCATTGTCTGGATTTGTACCATCTCTCCTATCAACAGACAAAGTAATCTGCTCTATATCTCATAACTAGATTTCTGGCTATTACGCTTCTTAAACAACTGAGCCTTGATGGCTTTATTGTTCTTGGGTTTAGGCTGCAACAAACTTGTGGAAAAAGGTAGCATAGTTCTAGTTTGCCTGGAAAGTAGATTTTGAGCAGGTGAGCCAAGAATATCATCACTGGGTATGTTTCTGAGATTAAGTAAATTCAAGAATACATTAGTATTGTCACACTTTGACCCTTCAAGTAAATGCTTTGCACTCTGTACTGCACATTCAGCTCGACCATTGGATTGAGGATATTCAGGACTACTTGTGACATGTACAAAGCCCCATTCTCTTGCAAATTTCTGAAACAACTGGATAGTGAATTGAGTGCCATTATCAGAAAAAAGTTTGTGTGGACTACCATGAACTGAGAAATGATGTTTCAACTTAGTAATAACAGTAGTTGTAAATAAGTTTGTTAGTAGATCAATCTCAAACCAATCTATGTAAGAGTCTACCAAAGCTAAATAGTGTCAATTGTTCCATTCAAAGAGATCAGTTGCTACAGTAGACCAAGATAGTTCAGGAATTGGATTTAGCTGAAGAGGTTCTCTTTGCAAATGCGGTCTAGTACTATTGCATACTGAAGAAGAAGAAAGAACTTTATCAATGTCCTTTGATAATGTAGGCCAAAATACCAATTCTCTTGCTCTTCTCTTTGTGGAAGTGGATCCTGGGTGACCACAATACAAAATGAGAATGTACTCTTGTTGTAAGAAAGTAAGAACAACAGTTTTAAGACCTCTGAGAATAATGCCATCTTACATCAACAATTTATCTCTGTAAGGAAAATACGCTTGCACCTCAGGTGATACACTAGATTGCTTTGATGGCCATCCGATATTAATATAATGATTTAGCTTCTGTGAAACTGGATCAGTCTGAGTGTGATCTCTTAACTCATCAAGTCTATGGTGGAAAAATTATGCACTGACATCACATCAAAGTCAAAAGTTTCTGCATCAAGCTGGTCTGTTGTGTTTCTAAGAAATCTGGATAAAGTATCAGCCAGGTAAAGCAACTTGCCTTTAGTGTAGACCAATTTGAATTGTACTTTTGGAATTTGAGCATCATTCTTTGTAATCTCGCTGGAGCAGAATGCATAGGCTTCTTTAAAATAGTAACTAGAGGTTGATGATCAGTTTCAATTTGAATAGCTCGACCATAAATATAATCAGGAAACTTGGAGCATGCAAACACTATAGCCAAAAGCTCTTTCTCAGTTTGAGCATGTTGCATCTCAGGTTGGGTTAGTGTTCTAGATGTATAGGCTACTGGTCTGCCCTATTGAAGTATGACTGTACCTAGGCCAAATTTTGAAGCATCACAGGAAAGAATAACTGGTTTGTTCACGACATAGTATCTTAACGTAGGTGGGGTGGTAATTTTCTGCTTAAGGACTTCAAATTCCTTCTGATAATGTTCCAACCAGAACCATGCAACATTTTTGCATGTTAACTCTTTTAAATATTCTGTTAACTGCTAACTCTCTGAAGTCTGGTATAAATTTTCCTAAATAGTTTCCATGACCATAAAATGCTATAAACTCTGTACGTTGTCTAGCTCTGACATTTCTAGAATAGCTGTTTGCTTGGTCAGGTCTGGTCTCAAGCCTGTACTTGTAAACAAATGTCCTACATACATAACTTCTGGAAGTCTGAGTTTGCACTTCAGAGGATTGAGCTTTAAGTTTACTTCACATGCTCTGTCTAGAACTTTCTTGAGGTTTCTGTCATGCTCTGCTTCATCACTGCCTCCCACTAACGGATCATCTACTATTATAGCACAAGGATAACCTGAAAAAAATTGTTCAATTGCACAGTGAAAAACTTCACTTGCAGAACTTATTCCAAATGGCATCCTTAGGAATCTGTTTCTGCCAAATGGAGTACCAAAACTAGATAGAAATGAGGATTTGTGATCTAGCATACTTGCCAAAATGAACTCTTTGCATCCAAAACAAAAAATATGTGGCATTCGGTATTAGAGCTGCAACTTCTTCAACTGTGCACATTGGATGATATGGTCTTTTTAATGCATTGTTCAAATCTCTTGGGTCAATGCATATTCTGATTTCATCTAAGCCTTTCTTGTGAGCGGCTACCAATGATGATATTCATTCAGTTGGTTCTCTGACTGGACAAATCACACCTTGCGGCACCATTTTATCCAACTGAGATTTTACTTTATCTTGCATAGATATTGGAACTCTTCTTGCTGGTTTGACTACTGGAGTGACCTCTAAGTCTAACTTTATGGACTATAGAACTGAAAGTTTGCCCAATTTGTCATCAAAAACATCAGCATACTCTGAGAAAATGGCTTCAGAGAAATTGGAACTCAAAACTGCACTTATGTGTTGAACTTCTTTGGCAAAAGAAAGCAGATTCATTCTTAAACTGTCTCTGAGACCCAATAAAGATTGCACTGGCCTTCAGACTATGTAGAATAACAAGTTGTGGCAGTTATCAACCAAATAACATGAAAGTATCACTGAACCTTCTGTCTGAATTTCTTCACCTCCATAAGCACAAGTCTCGCACTACTGATTACAATGAGTTGTTCGTTAGTTCTTACTTTTGCAAAAGTGGCCGCTGATATAATGTTACTCTTTGACCCAGTATTTGCTTTGAGCTCTGTGGATTTTCCATTAATCCAGACTGTACAAAACACTCATTCCTTGTCAACAAGTTTACTGCATCAGCTCTTTCACCAAGCACTGATACACCATCTACATAGAAAGCTGAATGTTTCAGTTCTCCTTGATCAACTTGCTTCTTTGTGCGACCATTCTTTACATGAGGCTTACTTGATTTACAAAACTTTTGGAAATGGTTCCATTCTTACACTTGTGCATTGCTGACCAAATGCTAGATACTCTTCTCTTTTAGACTCATGATTCACCACAATTGGGACAGTTAACAATAAAGCTAGATTTGGGTTTTGCTGATTCACGTTTGTGTTGCACTGAGCTGGTGCTGGAGCTTGCACTTTTCCTGGAACTTTCTAGAAAACCTTGTGGCTTCTTTGGAAATCCTGTAGTCGCCATATGCTTAGGCCTGTTCTTGTTTGTGATGTGTTGCATACTGTCTACGTGTGCTCTGGAGCCAACTGAACTCATGATTTTGTTACTTGCAAGCATACTTCATGTTTTTCTGTCACCTCATGGATTTTACCAACCTCTGTGGCTTTGCTCAACATTAAATCACTGTCACAAAGTAAAATCTTTCTCACAATAACACTATTAATACTACATAAAAGCCTGTCCTTTATCAGCTCATCTTTTAGATCACTAAACCTACACATCTTAGCACTGTTTCTCAAGTCAGTTATATAAGCTGCAAATGTTTCCCCTGGTTTCTGATCTCTTGTGTAAAACAAATGCCTCTCTAATGTAACATTCATCTTGGGGTTGCACATCTCTCTAAACTTGCACTTCAAACACTTAGAGTCTTCCCTTGATTCAGCTTGTACCACAGTAGGGCAGTCTGCACCTTCTCCTTCACATACTGCTGGTGCATACACAAATGAACGCTCTCTTTCTATGACCTCTGACCCTGTTAGGTTTAGCAAAATGAATGGCCTGGTGAATGTATCTCTATCTGCATAAACTACTTGTATGAAAATATCACACTCTTGTTCAAACATTCTCCAGTTCCCTGCAACATTCTGATCAAACACAAGTGGTAGGGGTTTTTGAAATCCATCTGCCATATTAACACATACCAGCGAAGGGGTTTATTTGCAAATAAGCATGAATATACACACATACACACATATGCAGAAGTTTCTGGCATAAACAGAACTTGTCCAGTGCCTTTGTGCTCTGAACTTATATTATCATTAGTGGGAATTATGTGAATTAATGAACTTGTAGTACTTTCGGATAACTGGATTTTGCAAAATAAACTTCTCTAGCTTTTTGATACTTCACTACTGAACTTTATAACTTTTCTATGCTTTTGGAGTATTATCAGTAAAGGCAGAAATGCTAAAGTAATTTATCATTACTTGGGAATCTTATTGGTAAAGGTAGAAATGCTAAAGTCATTTACCATCACTATTTAAAGTCATCACTTTAAGAACTTTACAATGCAACTGAACAACTCACAAGCACTGTAATACTCTTGTAATGTCATCTTTTGCAAGAAAACACCTCTTATCAGTGTAAGAAATATGTCAAGCAACTGCACAATAAGAATAAATCAAACACCTGTTGCCCAAAACTCAATAACTTTCGAAGCAATTGTATTTTGCGAATAACTGCATACAGCACTCTGAAATGTTGCTAAAATGGTGGTACCTTGCTAGGCAGCTCTTTACAGTATAAGAAGCACTCTATAATGGTGGCACTTTGTGACTAGACACACTCAGCAGAAGAACTTTTTTGAAATAGCTATACTTTGACTGGATTGCATGAAATAGTTGCACTTTGCACACAATGAATTCTTTGAAATACATGCACAGTAATAAGCACACACTGTAAGCCCATTTACACACTCTGAGATACTTCAAATAACTTTAGTTATGCCCTTGATACAATACGAAGTCGTACTTATGCCCAGACACAGCACTTTGCCCAAACACATGCAGTTGTCTTGCTTTATTCTGCTTAAAGTGCCCTTTTCTTTTTTATTATTACAATCATATTGCTTGTTTAAGCCCTTTTCATGCCCAACAAACTTTTGTTGTGCTTTTTTTACTCCAAACATGCCCAGCTTTTGCTTTAAACATACTCATTTTCTGCTTTAAACATACTAATTTAGCTTTACAGTTAATCATTCCGTCGAATACTTTCATTATCTTAAACATTTTCTTTATTTTACAAACTTTTCGTACCTTCCGCTTGCCTGATAATGCGTTTTTTGCCCTTGTAATGCCCCTTTATTGTCTTTCATATCGGGTAAATGGGTCTATATTATAAGATCGATGGTTGAAAACATCGAACAACATATGATCGACACCATATGGTTGATGTCTTCAAACATCGACCTTATAAAAAGACAAAAAAGAAAAAGAAAAAAGTACCCTAATAGGTTTAAGCAGGGGGGCAAGCCCCCGGCACCCCCACACCCCCCACTACTTAAATATACCAACTCTGAGACTACACTACATTGCAGTAAACAGAAATCTCCCCTTACAGAGATTTCCATTTATACACTTGAGATTCTGAGCATTCGATATTCTCATGTCGACAATGTCAGATTCAACATTGTCGGCTTTCGAGAATATAATATAGACACGAGTAAATAATTTGTTTTATTTCTCATTACTTTTGATTTTTTCTGGCTATGTTTGTGCTCTTTTCTCTCAGCTTTACCTCCGCTGTCATCTTTACATCTCATGGGTCGGAATATTCTTCTCTCCTCCATCCCGGTTCTGACAACATGTCACTTTTGTGTTAGAACACAAATAAACAAATCTTCATGGGTTCTGTTCAAGCAGCTTTATTATATACAAACACATTCCTATTGTTGACTATAGACTGTAACTTAAGTAACTTATATACAATTAATGACTATGATCATGCACGCTTACTCTCTAGCTGCTCTTTCAAAATGGCACTAAGGTTGTGCACATGTGCGGGTTATATACATGCACATACAGCTTCGCATGCTTCTTAAAGATACAAAAACACATACTTTATACTCTGATCTACAGTATTGTTTCAATCTTTGATGTTAGCCACCTGCAGTGTACCCAGAAATTACTCCTTCTGCAGTTCATATGGAGTTACATGTATTGTAGCATACCTAAATAAGACTGTCAATTCTTTCTTATCAGATTCATTGCACCTACTACTATTTGAACTATCTGGAGATCCTACTTCCACATTGCCTACATTTCTCCCTGATAATCCTGGTATTTTATGACTTTGTGTCTCTCTGTACATATGACACTGTAATCAGTGGGTATAGCAATTTCAGTGCTTCATCCAGAATCACGGTTACTTCTTCAGAAAGTGCAACAGGATTGAGAAGACATAATCTGCTCTGCATTTCTCTGTGGCACAGAAGAATAAAGCCCTGTGACCCAGGTGACACAAGACTGGTTAGCTATGTGCACAAAGGAGGAGACATTAACTGTAGTATCAGCACTTATAGACATGATCGGTTCATGGCATGTAGCAATATGGGCCCGAGATGTCTTTTTGGCATTGACAAGCCACATCCATGCAGCAGCATTCATGCACTATGGAGAGATTGCACATGCCTATCGGGAAAGTGGCAGCAGGCCCCCATGGCTTCCAGGAGATTAAGTGTTAGGCCAGAAACAGAAATATCCTGGAAAGCCTTCTGGATTATGGACACATTGCAAATGGTGTAGAACAAATAGATGATAGTGGCAGCACGTAGGCTTTTGGCAGGTATGGAGAACAGAAAAAGAATTTTTAAAAATCTGTACTTTTCATATTCATAAAGAAACAGGTTATGCAAGTCTTCTTGAATTAGGAACATAATGACTCTTACCATGACCTTACATTCAATACATGTTGCTCTAGACAATTTTATATGTCCCAATAGCATCATCTGGATTTTTTTTTTTTTGCTACAACTACTCCTCTTTAAGTAATGATTATGAAAAGTAGGCCACCTAGTTAACTCATTACAGCCGAGTGCTCCTCCAGGCGTCTACTGCAGTTAACTCCTACTGCTCCTCTAGGTATCAAATACTGATTGTTCATATTTTTAATAATTCCAAAACCATGTTACTTACAAGGCACCAGGATATTTTGTCTTGAAGCATATGTGATGGCAAACACAACTGTATTGATATTTGACCTCTCTCAATGAGTATTTTCTAGAACTGTAAGGTGAGAACTTCATTTTGTAAAGGCTTAAGCTACGCCCACTGAGAGTTAAAGGCACACACTCAAAAGAGCTGCACCGGAGGGAATGAGTTAAGTTATGTTGTCTAGTTATGGAAGACTAAGGTGAGTCATTCCATCTGTATGGGAAGCACTACAGTCTAAAGCCAGTCTTCTCATACATATCCTTTCATTATGTGCCTAATGAGGAGTATTAATAGTAGTCATTACCCAGCATTTATCTACTATGAAAAAGGAAAGGATTAAACTGAGTTCAACCTCCCAATGATGAGCACCCATTTGCTATAACAAATCACTGCCAGTGTGGTCTATATGTGTGCACTGGTTCTATTTGTATGGGATTCTTTATCTTTCCTTTATAGTTGTGCACACATGTACATACAAGAAAAGAGTTTTTTTTTTCTCAAGGGGGGCAAAGCTCCCTCCGTCAAGTGTATGGTCCTTGCCCACCTTCAAGGAATTCTGCTTTTATGTAATTCATTGAGATGAAGATACTGTGAGTCCTTTTCTTTGGTCGAATCTCCAGAAAATTTAAACTCTGCAAAGCATTGAGGAAGGAGTAGATGTTTCTAATACACTTGCCTTGATTCTGTGCAAGAATCCCTTCATACTCAAATAGCTTTTTTGTAATTTTATGACTGCTGTTTTGGTTATGTCATCTGTAATATAAGGTTCTTTTTGCACTATATAGACATGAGATTCCGATCATCCTTTGGAGTTTTGAAAATGGGACAATTTTTTTCTGATACAGAATTAGGCATTGCCCATGGTTTAGAGTTCACTGAATTGTAATTTGGGGGAAATGGTCCACTCTTGATGCAGTCCACTGAGTTTTCTGCTATAAGTAAAGAATACTGTGTAATATTTTACTATAGCTATTCCCCTTAAGAGGTTGTTGTGAATATCTGGCAATCTAGTTAGTATAACTTCTGAGAAAGATGAAGCCATGACTGAGGCCAAGATAAGCCAAGTTCAGTTAGCAGCTCTGGTGATAGGGAAGCCATGGTAGATAGACAGAAAATGAACAACTCAAGTCAGCTCACCATCCAGGGATAGGGAATGGAGTTTGCTTGATATTAGTTGCCTCCTGGTATTGGCTAGTAGGTGCAACCTGAATGCAAAGCAGTCTACCATCCGTTCAGTAGTTGGGGACATGGAAAAGGTGTGCTATCATGTGTGGTGCTGGACATGGCATCACATACATGTTTCACCAAGATTAGGGTTTCCATTTTCCATAACTGAAAACTCCCTACCCATAAACTGCATATATGAAGTCTGCCTGCTGACTCCAACCACAAATATGGACAACAATCTCACGAAAAATATGATGTAAGTCATTCCTTCCCCAAAGAGGGGAGTACACCTTTTGCAAGGGACACTGTAGCATTTTACTTGGCCTTGGGTATACAAGTATGTGTACATGATGAAAAGGCAGAAGCTTGCTGGCTTAAGGGTCTTGGATAATATAAAATGACCTTCAAACTTTTTAAGTTGATACTTTTGTGATATATTAATTTAATTATCATAAAGAATATTGAAAGAGTTGATACACATTTGAGGTAAGACATTTCCAAACATAAAACACTTCATAAATTTTATTAATGTACTGTCATGTCTGTGTAAAATCATAAAGATATTTTTTGAGAAAACAAAACATTGTATTTTGACTATTTAAAGGCTCATGTATTGTTATAGAATCTGAATGGTAACATTTACCATTTACTAAGTTCAACTCATTTATTTATTTATTTATTTATTTTTTTATTTGCAGTTTGTTTACCAGGATGGTCCATTGGGCCATGAGGAGCCCATTTTCAATGGAGTCCTGGGGAGAAAAGCTCCAGAAAATACAAATATATACAAATATAGTAAATTATAGAATTACAAAATAAGAACAATTACAAGGTTTACAAAAGCTGTTAAAGAGACATTAGAGAAAAAAATAGACGGTAACAACAGTTGCAATAAATTGGCATTTGATGGAGCAAATGCATGAAAAATCCCATGATGAAAAATGTAATGTGGTATAAAGAAGTTCCTTTAAGAAAATTATGGGTTACAGAAGGCTTTTAGCAGATATGTTTGGTGTAGAGAGAATTATAGTTAAGGAAGTTGTGTAGGGTGACAGCAAGAGCATTCCCATTGTGAGATTAGGTGAAAGTGAATAAGAGTTTTAAAGGTAGAGAGATTGTTAGTGGTACGGATAAGAGGTGGTAGAGAATTCCAGTGGCATGCTAAGCAGAAGGATAGAAGATGTTTGCCTGGAGGGCGGGCAGGTTTATGTAGTTGTATTAGGTTTTGGAAGTTAGACCGAAGGCATCTGTTAGGAAGATGCATTTGAAAGGTAGAGGCAAGGGAGGGGCAGAGAGAGGGGCTAAAAATAAGTTCATATGCATGGATGAGTTGATTATAGGTAAGATAATTGGGCAGTTCAAGCTAGTTCAGTTGGTGCAGGGTGATGCAGTGATGGGCATTAGATCTGTGGCCAGTTGCAAATTTTGAAATGTTATAGTAGCAGGAGGAGAATTTTGATTTGAGGGAGGATTGCAGATTGGTAAGGATAGAGGCACCATACAGAAGGGAAGAGATGAGGTATGTGTTAGCAAGAGCGATTCTGGTGGACGGAGAAATGAAACGGTTGAAGATGGCCATCAAACTTTAGTTGTTCATCGATGAGGATTCCTAACAGTTTAGCAGTGGAGACTATTTCAAGAGGAGTGCTATTTTGACTGGTGATAGTGAAAGAGTTTTTGTGTAGGGTGAAGCTTTTAGAGGGGAAAATATCATGAGTTAATCTTGGTTGTATTTAGTGCTAGATGGTTATCTGGCATCAATTGTTCTATAGAGGAGAGTGCATCTTGGGTTAGTTTTGTTAATGAAGAAGTGGAGGTTGCAGAACACATTATTGTTGAGTCATCCGCATATTGGATGAGGTTGGCATTAGGGATGGCATGGTAGAAGTCGTAAATGAAAATATTGAATAGAAGGAGGCCTAGAACTGAGCCTTGGGGCACAGATGTGGGAGTGTTTAGGAATGGTGAAGTAGCTTTTTACACTTAACTCCTTGTTGCCTATTTGACAGGTAACTGGTGAACCAGTTAATAGAGGAGTGGGATATATTTAGTTTAGAGAGCTTAGTAAGAAGAAGGTTATGAGAGATGGTGTTGAAGGCCTTAGAGAGGTCTAGGAGGAGTGGATACAATATGACCAGAGTCGCAGGCTTTGTTTACAGTTTCTAGGAAGGAGAGGAGAGTAGTGGTGGTGCTATGGCCAGGTTGGAATCCATGCTGGGTGGGAGTAAGAAGGTTATTGTTTATAAGATATGGTAGGAGTCACAAATGGATGCATTTTTAGAGAAGTTTACAAATAGGGGATAAGATAGCGATGGGGTGGAAGTTGGAGATATCATTATTGTTACCACCTTTATGGAGTGGAATAATATAGGCCTTTTTGCAGAGCTGGGGAACATGGCATTCTGAAATTGATCAATTTATTAAGATGCACCTAGGAAAGGCAATGGCTTCTGCGGCTATATTTAAGAAGCAGGAGGGTATTTTGTCAGGGGAATTAGAGCAAGGTTTCAATTTTAGAAGAAGTTTCTTAATGGTAGAAATAGGGATAGGGTTCATGGAGAAGGAAGGAGGTTGGGAGCTAGAGGTAGTGAAGGAGAAGGGGATGTATATAGGCTGTTGTGGAGAAGCAAGGTTATTAGTGAAGGATGTTGTTAGTTTGGATATGGAATCAATAAAGAATTAGTTGAATTGAGTAGCTAAATTTGAGTCAAAGACATTTGGGTTGGGGCAAGGGTTTTCTTTTTTACCTGGGTTAAGAAGAGAGGAGATTTCATCCTAGAATTTTTTATGGTTATTGTTGTGGTGTGTTTGGAGAGTGGAAAAATAGGCTTTACAGTCTGCGTTAATTACTTTTTTTTTACTTGGTTGTGGAATGTTTTGTATTGATTAAGGGAAGTACTAGTTTTAGTTTCATGGTAGTGTTTCCAAGCTTTATCACAAAGTTGCATGATGGCTAGCCAAGGGATGGAGTTACTTTTAGTGTGTTTTGTTATCCAGGGAGAGAATCTAGCAGGTTTAAGAAGGTGTTATTGAAGTAAGTAACAGCATTTTCCAGGGGCAGAGTTTTGAGTGGGTTCCAGTTAGTTCTTTTTAGTGCATCAGAGAATGCATTGGGGTTAAAGTTTTTTAGGTACCAAGTAGAGGTGTAGGCGTGGGAAAGTTGTAGGAAGGAGGAAAGACAATGGGCAAAAGTGGCAAGGTGGTCACCTAGTGGATCTGGAAGGGTGCAACTTTTGGAAATGTACTGAGGATGGGAAACTAGAATCCAGTCTAGGGTACTGCCAGAGATGACGTCTTTGGAAGTTCTGGTTGTAGAGTTAATAAGTTGAGTGAAGTTGTAAAGATTTATATTTAGGAAGTTAGTTGGATATTGAATTGTGCCCCAGTTTGTTTATTTATTTATTTGCTTTTCTTTTATTTTAGTTTACATTTGTTTACCGGGAAAGTCCAAATGGATATATGTCCATTTCCTGTGGAAGCCAGGAGAGAAAAGCTCCAGAAAGCAGAGTACAAATACATTAGGAACAATAGAAACATTTAGAGACAGCCAAAAGAAGAAGAAGAAGAAGATAATATGCAGTTTTCAGTAGGGTTACAAACTTAGAAAAAACATAGTAGACAACATCAACATCATGAGGCTTTAGTTTCAGACAATAATACATGCAGTTATGGGCTAAGTCCCATCAATAATTCATGCACCTATTAGAGTATATGATTGAAATGCTTAGGAAGAGTTTGCAGAAACAGTGGGTAGTGATTAGTCAGAGTTTAACCAGGGACATTGCCAATGCTGTTGGAAGTGTAGTTTGAGGCTTTTTTAAAGAGGATTGGTGAGCAAGTTCGGCAGATAGCATATTCCAAGTTTTGCCTACTGAGTTGGTGAATAGAGAGTCCCCAGCCATATTTATGCTCTTAGTTGTTTGTACCAGCAGTTTGTCAGCAGAGCATAGTGACTTCAAGTTGCTGTATGGTTTGATGATCTTATTTAGTGCTGGTGTTTTTCTGGGTTGAAATAATATTTTGTGGGTTATTACAAGTTGGTTGTATCGGAGAAGACTGGGACAACTGATGTTAACATCCCCCAGGATTATAGTTTCATTGGTGATATTGGTTGAGAGCCAGGACAGAATGTCCTTAAGGACTGGGACATTGTCTCTGGGAGGGATATAAAGGGTGGCAATACAGATAAATTTGTGTTTGTTTACCTGAAGGAGGGCTAGAATTAATTCAGCATTACCAAATTTGGGGATAGGTTTGGAGTAAGGGGTGACTAAGAGGGATGAGGAGTAAAGGAGAGTGACACCTTCCCCTTTTTTATGTTTTCTGTCATTTCTGATGACACAATAGTTTGGCGGGGTCAGTTCTGAGTCTTTAATGTGTGGTTTGAGCCAGGTTTCAGAGATGGAAGGAATATCGAGTTTATTGTGGAGAAGCCAGGCATGGAGGTTAGGGATTTTATTACATATGCTCTGAGACTTTAATGCTGTGAAGTGGAGGGATCTACCAGCTGAGTGGGGAGGTAGAGATGGGGAGGAAGAGATGTGTGAAATAGAGGCCAGGGTTTGGGTGTATGTCCCCAGAGGCAAGGATAGAGATAAAATGGTGACTATAGGAGAAGAGGTATTTATGTTGTTTAGTATCTAGTATACATTCAAACAGGAATTTGGAAATGTTTCCTAGCAATCTATCAGGGTGTACCATTTATTTTGATTATAAAATGTTAATTGAATTAATGTTGCATATTTTCATGCCATAACTTTGAAACATACCCAAATCATCATTCTGAAGTCTAGTTAAATGTTAGTGCTCTATGAGATTACAAGCATAAAATTGTTATAAAACATTCCTATTGTTTGTATCAATATTTTAAGGGGATATGCAAAATGATGAACTTCCAGTTTAAAATATCTTTTGAAACCCAATCTTTTTAACTTTGAAATGTAATGTTTTTATGTATACAATTTGTATATGTGCATCTCCCCCCCAAAAAAAAGTGATGTTAGCATAGTCCAAATTATAAGCATTACAGACATTACAAATAACAAGTTTAGTTGGAGCCATGCATGCATTACAGATGATCATGATTTGAGATTAGTATAATTTTTAAATGTGATACTCTTGCAAAATTTCTCACCATATTCCATGTGTAGTAATGTCATTGTCATATATTGTTCAAAACAGATGGGTGGTGATACACTTTCTAATGTCCATATGATATTAGTTTACTGTCATAGTTAAGTTTATCTTTCAGCATATTCCATATCAGATTTATCATAAATGGGTAACATCTAAATAATGCCACGTCAGTTATTACACTCATTATCAGCTTCTCTGTTTTGAAGATGAATTAAAAAAATGACTTATTTTTAGGAAATGGAAACTTTGATAGCTTAGGCAAATCTTCTATTACTATATTTGAATTTGAATCAATCAGTTGTAAATGAAGCTTTTTCATTTTTAAGTTGGTTTATTAATCTGTTAACTAATATAGCTTGAAATTGTTTTCAGATAGAAGCTTTTTGGTCAGAATCTAATTTTGCAAAAGTAATATGGTTTAAATAATTTATTTTAACTTCTGACATGTTGTTTTCCAGACTGCATAGATTCTTAAATGTGCCAGTAAATATAAATTGAATATTATCATTTAAGTATTCAAACTTCTGTCTTAATTTCAGAAATTTTCATAGTTGAATTTTGAATTCTTATTAATCTTATTAGCCATGCTAATTGTTTAGATGGGATTTGAGCCCATTCAGAATCTTGTGGTATAACCCTGGGTTCCTAATGTGATAATTGTGTCTTATAAATAAGGTTGAATTTTTATGCAATTATTGTGTGTGTGTGTGTGCGCGCGTGTGTGTGTGTGTGTGTGTGTGTGTGTGTGTGTGTGTGTGTGTGTGTGTGTGTGTGTGTGTGTGTATCTACATTTTGTAATTTGAAATTTAGTTATTTTCAAGGAATATCTTCTTTTTAATATCATTTTCTTTTGTTTGTTTATTCTCTTTTAATAGCTTTACTTGTAACTATTCATTGTATATTGCTTTGTAATGCTGCCCATTGAACATCAGGTTTGATTTCAACTTCATCTAAATTTTATAAAAAATAATTTAGAATTCTATTTCTTTCTTAACTTGATTTTTCTGTAAACGTCTGCAATTAAGTGTTCAGTCACTCTCAATAGCTTTAGGTTTGTGTAAACCATTCTGACATAAATGAAACTTAATCTTTGAATGCTCAGAAAATAACAAAGCTCAGTTATAACAATTCTAAAGCTTTTAGTAATGCATTTAAAACCAGGAAACAGTATATTTTGCTCAATTTTTCTGTGACTTTTTCTAACAAGTATTATTTCATTTTGTGATCTTTTGTCTCATGCAATTTTTGTTTCTATTAAGCTTAGGTCATAGCTGAATATGACGTGTGGTTCAGTCAACCTACCGTATTAACAAATGAATAAATAAATACATTGTAAAGATACTTGCTTTAGCAACTGCTGCATTGTAACTGATTTTATTTTAATTTTTGTTTGCAGTTTTTAGCAGTTCACATCAGCAATATTGCACATCTTTGTTTGCATATACAGTTTTAAGGTGATAACTTTTGAAAGCCCTTCCCATGTAATTTAAAGAGATCAACACACCAATGTAGTTACCCATTAATAACAGCACAAAGAACCAGGGATTTATAATATTGTAGCTACATAACAACCTAACCATTTATTTTTAGTGGTGTTGGTTTATTTGTAAACATATTTATGCAACATTCACATCCAGTGCTTTTCTTGTAGGGAACACAAGTGATTCCTTTGTTAGCATCTGTACTTCAAGACAAAACTCAATGGAAGACACCAGACCACTTCAACCCCTCTCATTTTCTCAATGCTGAAGGGCAGTTTGTTAAGAATGATGCATTTATGCCTTTTTCTGCTGGTAAGAAGGATTTTTTTTTATTTCTGATTTTGTGATATCATAGCAAAATGGTTGAAAATGGCTTTGTAGTACATTAATCATATAACAATCATTATTGCTAAAAAAGTTAAATGGTTCTTCAATATTTTATTAATTTCTAAAGCATATTATACACAGATATATTATATGTATTGTTCTGTTACATCTGCCTGGATAATTTTTTGGAAAAGTATTATTAATCAACCTTAAAGAACTGAAAACATATCAGCCAAAAGCAAACTATCTCCAACTGCAAATCACAGAATTCATGGCTCAGTGAAAAAGAGTAAAGGAGGGAAATAAATCCTTGACTGTGACCCAGATAATACAGGTGTGGCTGGTGACCTAGGGACTGGAGAAACGTGAGAGAGAGTCAGAATGAGTGGCCAGTATTGGCTCTCCCATCCAGAGGGGGTTGGAGGTGGACTGGGCCATAGTAATACCAGCACCTACAGTATAGAGCAGTTTATGACATGTAGTGTCTGAGTCACAGATGTGCACTTGGGACTTTGAAGTCACATTCATATGGTGGTTCTCATCACATTGAAGCAGAGGAAGGTGCACAAGGCCCCTTGCATGTATAAGCATGCACACTGTCTGTCAATGGTGTGGTTAGCAGGAGAACATCAGAATATTCTTCATGGGTGTCTGGATGATGACTGTACCACTGCCGATCCTCACCTTGGTGACCGGAAACAAATAGGCATAGTAGCAGCAAAAGGCCTTGATGGTCTGCAGAAAGAAATATTTTTTTAAAGAACAGATTATGGGATCACAGATGTCTTCCCTGCATGTGCTCTCTGCTTTAAAGTACAAATCTAAAGTGTTTGGTCGTGAAAGTACAAAAAATACATTGCTGAATACTGGTGTTTGTGTTTTGAGGACTTCTTCCTTTTCCTAAATGTTGTGCAACCATGAAGTTGGCAGGTATAAGTTTGGGGACGTGGAGAGGCTTGAGAATCTTATGTGTGTGTGTGGGGGGGTGAGGGGTATGCATAGACTTGCAAATAATGTGCAGATTTTAAACATGTACAAACGGAACATTTGTGGTCTGATGTTTCTTGTTATGAGATTTTATAGTAGAAACAACCACAGACTTATCCCATGTTTCTGAGTATTGGCAACTCAAAGGTGATGTAATGGTCTCAGATGGTACAATGAACTTAATCTGATTAAAGTGAACAACAAGTATGATTCTAGATATCAAAAGGAATCCTCTGGAGAAGCCAGCCGATAGTTCAAGGGACCACACCTATAGGTGCAAAAAGTCGATCAATCATTGATGTTCTGAAAAAGTCCCTTTCTGTTCAGGATAAAAGCACTGCAATTATATACTATTCATATGTGCTAAACCTTCTGTTTTTGGATTTAATAAATCAAATTTTTACACCTACAGGTGTGGTTTCTTGGACTACTGGCTGGTTTCTCCTGAGGATTCCTTTTGATTTTTTAGTTCACAGTGTTCGGTTTCCTAGGGTCAGCTTTCTTTACATGATTCTAGATAAGACAGGCATGTAAATGTAAATCCCATGTACAGGGCAACAGTTACAGGCAGTGTACTTATATTCTGCTCCTATGTGTGTAACATTACAATTGCACATTGTAAATGTTGTTTTACATAAAGAGACCCACAGCTGTATCTTGCAGTGGGATATTATCACAGCTGTATTTTGTAATGAGACATTATCATAGCTGTATCTAATAATGGAAGTTTATCACAAATGTATCTTGTAATGAAACATTATAAAAAGCATGTCTTGTAATGGGACATTAACAGAACTGTATCTTATAAAGGGGTGTCATCACAGGTGTACTTTGTAACATATTATCCAAGCTGTATAGCTAGACCAGTCAAACCAGGGAGAATCTGTGAATACCCACTTTCATTTGAAGGAAGGTAATGTATCACACAGTTTGATTTGCAGCAGGAGTTTATTCAAGAGGTGGGGAAGACATTTCATAATGAACCTCTCTCTCCACTGTGGGACTATTTGAGTGGAGATGCAGGATATCATGGACAACTGGATCCCTAATGGAAATGGAAGGCAAGGCATATATATCTCCACCCAAAGAAATCTAGAATATACTGAATAAGCCAGAGCTTTTAGGGTTTTTTTTCTAGTAGTTCAGTTTTTTAAACCAGTGATTTCTTAGTTAGGAACTTTTAGAGTCTTTCTAGTTGTTTGATATGTCTAGTATAAGGGGACAACGACCTGTTTAGATCTGGATGATATTCTGTTGGCAATTATCAGTGATAACCAGGACTTTCTGACTCCTGTCACTTCGCAATGATTACAGGAGAAGGAATTCCCCACTGTAGTTCTAAGGCCTTTAATAACATTTTCATTTTGGTGTGGGGTAGTGTCTATGTTGTATGCTGCAGGGAGGAAATGTTTATCAAATGTGATAACATTAGTTTTTAGCATTTAATTTGAGCCTCTTTTTAGCATACCAGATATTTACAGAAACAAAGTAATAAGCAAAAAAGCACAGAGGTTCACTGGCAGACGCAACTACACTTTATTATTAAGTGCTCTCGTCAGTAATAAACCTTCAGACCTCTTCAGAATGAATACAAACCATACACCACTTCCTTAAATACATAAAATCATGTCACATGATCACAAATGCTCAATGGATTGGATGTTGAACCTTTATATCTTCATTAAACCCCAAATGAAAGGAAATAATAATAAAAGAAAATAATAGTAATAAAAGGACAATGGCATCACTAATAAACCTAACCATAGCCCTAACCCTAACCATAGCCCTAACCCTAACCATAGCCCTAACCCTAACCATAGCCCTAAGTGTAGTACATAAACAAATAGATGAATTACAAATTTATATCTTTGGAGCCATAAAACATATTGCATATTGACACATTCATCATTAAAGCAACATATGACACCCTATTTCTGTCAAATCTCAAATATGAAACTCAGCTTTTAATTTAAGAAGACTAGAAATGGATATCATGTCATTGAGCCCTGGTGGGTGTGTGGCATCAAATCTCAACTGCCACAATAGTTCCCTATATTCATGGAACAATGAAATTGGTCCCCCCTACCCCAGTTCACTACTTGTTCTAGTGCAGTGAATTTAAAGTGATGCTTGGGGAATTTATGAATATGTTTAATGAGTGCATTATTCATGTTACCTTTACGTATGTCATACAAATGTTGATAAATACGTTTGTTGAAGCTATTGATAGTCTTACCTATATACAATTGTTCACATTGTTGGCAAATAGCTATGTATACCAAACATTTGCTTAAGCAGTTAAAACGCTGCTGCAAAACCACCTTGCCATAACCTTTGATATAAACAGCATTATTCTCCATGATACCAGGGTATTGTGCACAATGCCCACATTTCATCATATGCCCTTTTTCTTTCCTTGACCCACCCTTTTCTAATATATTTTTTAATACTAGGTCTTTTTTATAGACTATGAGTGGCTTCTCACCTATTTTCCTTGTGTACCCATTCACTCTCAAATAGTGCCCAGTTGTTAAAAATCACTTCCTTGATGTTATCAAATAAAGGGCTGTCGGATAACACCATAGCATTTGTAAAGGGCTTACCCCCATTGCCATTCTGTTCTACCCTTTCTATAGTTGACCTTCTTTCCACAGGTACTGCACTAAATAGGGGATAAAAGTGTCCTTCATATCTCTTGTTTGTGACTTTGTCTAATATTGGATTGATGAAGTCACTAGGATATCCCCTCTTTTTTACATATCTTTCAGTATATCTATCTCTTTCAAAAACATCCTATAATTGCTTACCATCCTTGCCGACCTGACAGCCTGACCCTTCACTAAGGATCTTTTTTGATGTCCAGGGTGGCAATTTTCGAAATGCAGCAAGGCATTAGAGTAAGTGGGTTTCCTGTACAATCCAGAGATGAAAGTCTGGTTCTTTCTGTCCTTGCAGACAGAAATATCCAAAAAACTTATAGTGTCAAGGCTGGTGTTCATTGTGAAGTTTAATACACAGAAACTCTTTGGACCAGATTGTTAATTAACATACTAGGAAACATAAATTTCTTGATCTGGTTCTTATGAATATAATTTATTCATGTACTACTCTTCTGGTATCCTTCTTCCTTAGTTAAGCTGGATTATAAACTATTAACCTTCACCTTCTAAATGTTTAAAATCACTGAAACTAATGTCTCGAAGGATTTCCATTGTACTAATTTCATCAAATTCTAGAATAAAGCATCACCCCAGTCAGTGCTTTGTCAGGTTGCTTCACAGAGGAATTATATGCCCATTAGATAGATGCATAGAACTTGCAGTCCCAACCAGAGCTAAATCTAATGGAAATTTAAAAATCAAGCCAGCCTGGTAGTACACCAACATAACTCTACAATAAATGAAAAAAAAATCATTAAACTATATAACAGATTGAAAGACCTTCATAGGTAGGTACTAGGCTATCGGCCCGAGGGCCTAAGTAAGCCTAGCCAACAAGGTTCAAAATGGACAGACCCCTTCACAAACCAGGCACAGTCCAGAAGTAATCCAAAAGAAAACCAAGTATTCCTTTCACAAACCAGGCACAGTCCAGAAGTAATCCAAAGGAAAACCAAGTATTCCAGCTATAAAATGTTCCACTGTTGTAAAATAAAAAGTACAATTTTTGCTTTTTATTTTACAACAGTGGAAGATTTTATAGCTGAAATACTTGGTTTTCCTTTGGTTTACTTCTAGACTGTGCCTGGTTTGTGAAAGGAATACTTGGTTTTCCTTTGGATTACTTCTGAACTGTGTCTGGTTTGTGAAGGGGTCTGTCAGTTTTGGAGATTCACATGTTTTTACTTGTTGCCGTTTTTTCTAGCCAACAAGGTTCCCTGGCTTACGTCACCCAAGAAAGTTATTTTCCTGTACCCCTGTCGAGCAGAGCCACAGAAGTGATCCCCAGGGTGTATTTCCTATTAAATGTCATGTTACCACCATGTATTTCACTGCCAGGTCTTGAACCCAGGACCCTGAGTACTACAGTCAGAGCAACATACCACTATGCCAAATCAGCAGTTCAGTTCAAGGATATCATCAGAAAATTTACTAAAAACATGAAAAAATACTATTGGGTTTACTAAAGCATCTCATGCAGTTAGGTTAGCATCTGAAGCTAAAGAGAATTACAAATCCATCTTTAGCTACATTGGGAAACTAAGAAATAACACACAATGGTGATTTGAATATTTGTAAAGGCACCACCTATTCTGATCCAATAAACATTGCCAATATGTCCGTTGACAAATTCAGTGTGAATTTTTCCACAGAGACAACTGTCCAAAGCACACTAACCCCGAATCTCATAGATTTCCCCCATTATCACTGAAGAATCTACTCTCAACAAAATTAAATATTTTCATTCCCCAAATGTTGACATGCAATTATCTTGACCTATGCCCTCAAAATGTTTTCACGTATCAAAAGTCATATTGACCTATATCTCACAGAAAAAAAATCCCCTACACTGACTTTTGAAAATCTAATAATTAATTGTAATTCTACTACTTGTACTAATACTGCAAGCAGGTAGCATGCTATTTACCCCAGGTCCCACCTTACAATTGCATGATCATCCATCATGCAACACATTTCTTTCTATAGGTAAGTACAAATGCTCCTGGCATCAATTAAAAATGGACACAATTATAGGATTGCCTGTATTAGCATAAACCAAAAGGTCTGTGCATGGCCAAAAGACTACTCATGGAGTCCATCTGAAATAACCCACAGACATACTGTTTTCAGAGACAGTCATCCAAGAAAAAGAGTGTCTGTGCGTGTTGTGGGGTGGGGGTGTTACAACATTAATACAAACTATAAAAACAATTTTTTTCCTGAGCATGTCTAGCTTTACGGTCTATGCCTTCAGTATTGGTGATCTGTAGGATGTTAGCTTCTTTACCCGTTTGGGAGTTTAATATAGGTCAGTAGAATCTGAGTCAAATCATCACAAAGTACAGCCTGTTAAAGATGGAAGCTCAGAGTAGTGATTGTAGTCTGTGGTGTTCTTTATTTAATTTGTGACGTTTACCCATTTCCTTATTGTTTATTTCAGATAGAACACCGCAGACTAGAATCACATCTCTGAGATTTCTTTCTTTAACTGTCTGTACTACATGATGATTTGACTGAGATTCTACTAACCCATTTTAAACTCCCAAATAGGTAAAGAAGCTAACACCCAGTAGACCACCAAGACCACTAACCAAGGCTAACAAGGGTTAAGGTACACTGGAAGCATAGACCAAAAGGCTGGACATGCTGGGGTAAAAAAAATGTTTTCCCATTTCTACTCTTTCCTTGAGGAAACAAGAATAGAGGGCATTCCAGACAACGCAATAATTAAAATGGGATGACACCACTAGATCTTTAGTAATACAAAATGTCTGCAAACCATTCTTCTCAATTATTAGATAACAGTAATATTGCTAATAATTCAGATCAAAACTTGCCCTTTGTACAAGGACTGTATGACATTAGATTACACTTCCCTACGTTGCACACACATAATGGACAAAATTCTAATTCAAACTACCCATCATAAACATTTATTCTGTGAGATATGAACTTAGACTGAACAGGCCACTATAAAGTCCATCTAAATAAATTCCTACATACCCACTTAATAATTCATATAGTACAAACAGATATCAGAGTAAACATAAAGATTCAGTGGTCAACAGTACTAGAGTCAGTCTCAAGTACCTTCTCGGACAAATTGCATTTGTTAACTATCCTATGCAGTTCTATGAGTGACCCAGTTTAGCATTTTGGATTCTAAAAATTGTTGGAAGTCACAAGAAATGTAACTGAATAATCACTGAAGTGCCTACTTAATGAACTCAATTAACCAGGCACATGTACATTTTTACAACAGACCCCAATATAGCAGTTTCTTGCTCTTTTCAGTATGCCAGCACAAGTTAGATCAGGGATACCACTTAAAAATAAGAGATTCTGAGGGAAACAAATCCCCTGGCTAAACTTCGATGTGTCTAGATAAATAAAAACAAGGATAACGCCTGACTTGAATAAGCTCTCCATCTTCAAAAACTGAGTAAACAAACATGAGAACAATAATACTACTCATACTAACTACTATAAAAAGTAACAGCAAACACTGTTATGGGACCCCAAAAATCTGGACACTTGGGACACATAAGATATTTCCAAACAATAAAAAATGTAATACATTCTTTCTTATACAACTAAATTAAATAAAAAAATACTTGTAATCTTCCTTTTCTAATTAATGCACAGCTCTATTTAGCCACCCCACCCCAATAAAACTTCTTCAGTAATATGCGCCACTACCCTCCTTTTCTTTCAGATTAATTGCCAATAAAGAAAGTTAGTGACTTGTTATGTAAAATGGATCCTGATTATCAAGAGATGATCCATATTATCCATCCTAAAAACTGTCAGTGAGTACTGTCATATTGCAAGCATAGATCTTTTAGCAAAAAAAATGTTTGAAAAACTCATCTTTGCACAGATATATCTAAAATAGCATCCTTTCTGGCAGACAGCATTGTTTAATGCCTAAATATACTACTGCTAGTATATAAATATACTACTGCTATTTATTGTCTTAAAATGACATTCTCACTACTATGGAACAGGGTTTAGATGGAGCCATTTTCATCAACCTGAAAAGGGCCTTTGAAATAGTTGATAAGAACATTGTATTGCAAAAGCTATTGAAATCAGGCTTTTTTGTGAGGTTTTCAAATTGTTATCCAGCTATTAGAATAACATGCTGTTTCAAACTCAGTAAAAACAAATTAAAGTATTCTCAATAGTGGCGTGCCCCAGAGAACAGTATTAAGATTTCAACTATCCATACTGTTCATTAATGATTTGCAGTCATACCTACCCAATCTTAAATGCATATTATATGCTGAAGACATTACCAATACAAGGGCAAATACATCTTCTCCAAAAGCTCATTAGAAAATGATCTTGCTAATCTCTGGAACCAGTTACAAAAAATAGGCTGACTAAGCAAACAAAAATTATGTTCTAGGGCACAACAGAAAAAAATTAGCCCATTCTAAGCCAGCATGTATAGCCTTCATATAGCTAATTATCAGATGTACTTACGAGGCAATACTGGTTCAGTGTTTCACCTTCCACAATTCCAGACTCAGAAAGTACTCAGATAGCTAAACTGACTTATAATATTTCTCATCTACTCATTAAAGAAGTTACTCAATCACAGTCAGTGCATTACTTCCTCAATGCATATGTATTAATATCCCCTTCCAATTAACAGGTTTCTTGCTCCTCAAAATATTGCTGTTTTCAGACTGTAAAAAAATAAGATGCTCATGTTTATACATTTAAGCCAACAGTGTGAAAACCATTACCTTGCATTAGACTAACTGGCTTCCCCTAGCCCAAAGAACTACATTGTTTTTAAACACATTAACATTCAAACCGTTAAATGACAGCTACTGTCTGCCAATCAAAAATAATCTTCACTTCAAAAACTTTACATATTCAGTAAAAGGATAGCATAGCTAGTGCCATGACAGATTGACAAAGCCCTGAATATGGCTCATACCCTGGTTTGGTTAGTGGCTTGGTTGCCCGAGATGTTGTTGAGGTAAGATGGGCACACCTGTCGTGGGGGGGGTTAGTCATCCACACCTTGTGTTAGATATCCATAGTAGCATGGAGGCATACAGAGGGGTATAGTCCAAAGGAGGCAGGGAATATTTGCTGGGTCAACACTGAGGCAGGACAATATACCAGCATAACCTTGTATAAGTTTATCCTTGAATATTGTAGAAGAGCATGTAGAAAGGAATGTTAGTAGTGAGCAAACTACATAATACGCCTAGCAACAGTATGATGCTTCACCAGGGTACAGGATGTCTTCACCATACTTAGTTGTGGGTTAGAGTTAGACTATGGGCTAAAAGGGGTGTGGGTAGACCTGGTGATTGAGGACCAAGCCTGAGGGTAGGTTGATGGTCAGATGCAGGAGCTAAAAAAAAAAAAAACAGAAACTAGGATAATACTTTTCTGTACTCTAGCCATTGTTGATAAAAATTTCACTAAAATTGTGCTTGCAACCTGGAACAATCTACTATCATAAACCAAAAATTCAAATAACATAATCACATTTTTAAACCTCCTGAAAAACATTTGTTTAAAGAAAGTAGCCATATGTGCTTTGGCAATGTAAGTATTCCACCAAGAAAGATTACTCTCTACTACTTCTCCTCATGAATGTATTGAAGAATCAGTCTACTCAAAAGATGCATAATTTATGTATATGATATTGGCATAATGCCAGTTTCCAATGTTTTCTTCCACTTGCCTTTGCTCCTTAATTCTCTTGTATTTCATGCCCTAGCTACAAATCTATTCACCTCTCCTCCAGCAATATGTCTCCACACCATCATCCCATTGCCAAATCAACTCTTCTTTTTCCATCCCTAAAATAGTTCCTAAACACGTCACCTTTCTTTATTAAGCCTTCATACCCTTCTAGCTTGTTCCTTTATACTGCCTGTATCTTCCTACACTCCCAGCACATATGACATTGGTCTGCATTATCATCTCCAGATCTCCAGCAATTTGCCATCTGGCCCATCAGTCTTTAAATATTCTTCAGGGAATCCTTTAGCATCCATGAATGAACTGTCAGTATATATTCGCCACTCATTAACTGACTTCAACATCCAAGCCAATTTCCAAATCCCATCCTATACTTTGGTCATTTTCCCACTTGTTATCTTCTCTTATCCACTGAGGTCTCAAAGTCTGCAAGTCCTTGCAAGTTTTCACCCTAGCAGTTTATACATATCTCATAATATCCTTCTTTCTCTCATATTCATAAATAGTACTTCCCCTTCTATCTTCCTTCCTAGTCTTTTTTCCTTATTTTATTTATCATTTGACATTTTAGTTATCAACCATTTATAAAACAGCAAGTCTCCCTGGGAAATCCAAAGTCCTCCCAAACCTGTTGAAAATCAAACTATTTCTAAACCTCAGCATCTACCTTTATATCCTCCACAGTTCTCACCTTGACAAATGTATTCTAAAATTGATAAAATCAATTATGCATTTTGGCCTAATTTAGAACAACTTATTGGAAAATCTAATTTGAACATTCTACAGATTCCATTGCCATTCCACTTTTTAACATGTGGCTCAGTTGATTTTACACAAGCATAAGTTTATAACAACATATTTGTTGTTATATTTATAAATGCTTTAGTATTCCCAGGTTTGTGTTTGCATGTACTATATTATTATGTAGGAGTGATTTTAACAAGTGGATTAACTCAACCACACTTCACTACACACCAACGTTCAATAAATAAGGATTCCATGAATATCTTGACTTCTATTTTGCCAAATTGGTATTTCCTGCAAAGTCACCCATCAGTAAAACATTGTGGAACTTTATGTGTATTGGAATTACTTGAACATAATAGATAGTATTTTGGCTGAAATTAGAGGAAGGTAGTAAAAATAGTCCACATCTCCTTGAAACCAAGGAGGCAGTCACACGCTAACCAGTATGGATCCTGACCAATGTAGGTATTTGTACGCAAATGATGATTGAACTTTGTGCTTGTTTTAATAATTATTCCACCATTGATTCCATTTCTCATTCTCCGTGTGTAATAGACATGGCACATGCCCAGTATGTTTTGTGAAAACAGTTCTCTAGTTTTCAGGGTTAATAGGAGGCCATCTCTCTAGCTGTTGTAACATGACTTTACATTAAGTATCCCATACTTTCAGTGCAGCGCTATTACAAGGATTAGGGGGAAATGTATAAGGATGCAGCCAGCAGAGAGACAAATAGGACATTTATAAATGAAGACAGAAAATGTAAAAAAGAATGTGCGTGGTTGCCATGCGAGGTAGAAGTGAAACTTCTGTAAGGAAGTGCAAAGGAAAGTAAATGGCATAGAACAGTATACGCAAATACACTTATAAGCCTAGATTTTTTATGAAACTGTCTGAAGTATTAAGTATGTATTGTCATCACCCTAAACTGATGCCAGCATAAACCTAGGAGTTCTTTCACTGAGCAGATTTAGAGCTCTGAGCACATTGTGCTTGTGGTGTGTGTGTGTGTGTGTGTGTGTGTGTGTGTGTGTGTGTGTGTGTGTGTGTGTGTGTGTGTGTGTGTGTGTGTGTGTGTGTGCGTGTGTGTGTGTGTGTGTGTGTGTGTGTGTGTGTGTGTGTGTGTGTGTGTGTGTGTGTGTGTGTGTGTGTGTGTGTATGTGTGTGTGTGTGTGTGTGTGTGTGTGTGTGTGTGTGTGTGTGTGTGTGTGTGTGTGTGTGTGTGTGTGTGTGTGTGTATCTACTGAAACAAGAGGTGGAGCTCTATAAAACTGGTGGAGTTTGAGTTGGACCTCACAGTACCTTTCTATGAGGTGGACTCGCAGTACTGTTCCCGATGCTGTGGGCACAGTCTGACTTCCAATTCCATTTCACTTTTCATTTCTCTCCAGATTCGCACTACCATGCAATAAGAAGTTTCACTTCAATAATGGAATGTGACATACAAGAGTGGAGGAAGATGCACACAGGTGGATTATATCTTATGTAGAAGGGCCAATCTGAAGGAGATTGGAGACTGTAAAGTGGTGGCAGGGGAAAGTGTAGTTAGGCAGCATAGGATGGTGGTTTGTAGGATGACATTGGTGATCAAGAAGAGGAGGACAAGTGTGAGGGCAGCACCAAGGAACAAATGGTAGAAATTGAAAAGGGGTAATTGTGAGGTGATGTTCAGGGAAGAGTTAAGACAGGCACTGGGTGGCAGTGAAGAGTTACCGAATAGCTGGGTAACTACAGCAGAGCTAGTAAGAGAGATGGCTATAAAGGTGCTTGTTGTGAAATCTGGAAAGAGGAAGGAGGACAAGGAGACCTGGTGGTGGAATGAAGAAGTACAGGAGAGTATACAGAGAAAGAGGTTGGTGAAGAAGAAGTGGGATTGTCAGAGAGATGGAGAAAGTAGACAGGAGATGAGGTGCATGGCAAAGAGAGAGGTGGCGAAGGCTAAGGATAAGGCGCATGAAGAGTTGCATGAAAGGTTGGACACTAAGGAGGGAGAAAAGGACCTCTACCGATTGGCTAGACAGAGGGACCGAGCTAGTAAAGATGTGCAGCAGGTAAGGGTGATAAAGGATAATGAGGGAAACGTACTCACAAGTGAGGAGAGTGTTTTGAGCAGATGGAAAGAGTACTTTGAGGGGTTGATGAATGAAGAGAATGAGAGGGAGAGAAGGTTGGATGATGTTCAAATAGTGAATCATGAAGTGCAGTGGATTAGCAAGGAGGAAGTAAGGATAGCTATGAAGAGGATGAAGAACGGAAAGGCTGTTGGTCCAGATGAAATACCTGTGGAAGCATGGAGGTGTTTAGGTGAAATGGCAGTGGAGTTTTTAACTAGATTGTTTAATGAAATCTTGGAAAGTGAGAGGATGCCTGAGGAATGGAGAAAAAGTGTTTTGGTACCTATTTTTAAGAAAAAGGGTGATGTGCAGAGCTGTAATAACTACAGAGGGATTAAACTGATCAGTCACAGCATGAAGATATGGTAAAGAGTAGTGGAAGCTAGGTTGAGAAGGGAGGTGATGATCAGTGATCAGCAGTATGGTTTCATGCCAGGAAAGAGCACTACAGATGTGATGTTTGCTCTGAGAGTGTTGATGGAGAAGTACAGAGAAGGTCAGAAGGAGTTGCATTGTGTTTTTGTGGATTTAGAGAAAGCATATGACAGGGTGCCTAGAGAGGAGTTGTGGTATTGTATGAGGAAGTCGGGAGTGTCAGAGAAGTATGTAAGAGTGGTACAGGATATGTACAAGAGTAGTGTGACAGCAGTGAGGTCTGCGGTGGGAGTGACGGATGCGTTTAAGGTGGAGGTGGGATTACATCAAGGATCAACTCTGAGCCCTTTCTTATTTGCAATGGTGATGGACAGGTTGACAGGTGAGATCAGACAGGAGTCCCCATGGACTATGATGTTTGCAGATGACATTGTGATCTGTAGTGAGAGTAGGGAACAGGTGGAGGAGACCCTGGAGAGGTAGAGATATGCTCTAGAGAGAAGAGGAATGAAGGTCAGCAGGATTAAGACAGAATATATGTGTGTGAATGAGAGGGAGGATAGAGGAATGGTGAGGATGCAGGGAGTAGAGATGGCGAAGGTGAATGAGTTTAAGTACTTGGGATCAACAGTTCAGAGTAATGGTGAGTGTGGAAGAGAGGTGAAAAAGTGAGTGCAGGCACAATGGAGTGGGTGGAGAAGAGTGTCAGGAGTGATTTGTGACAGACGAGTACCAGTAAGAGTGAAAGGGAAGGTCTACAAGAGGGTAGTGAGACCAGCTATGGTATATGGGTTGGAGACAGTGGCATTGACAAAAAGGCAGGAGTCAGAACTTGACATGGCAGAGATGAAGATGTTAAGATTTGCACTGGGTGTGACGAGGATGGACAGGATTAGGAATAAGTATATTACAGGGTCAGCCCAGGTTGGAAGGTTTGGAGACAAAGCCAGAGAGGCAAGATTACATTGGTTTGGACATGTGCTGAGGAGGGATGCAGAGTATAATGGGGAAAAGATGCTAAGAATGAAGCTGCCAAGTAGCAGGAAAAGAGGAAGGCCTAAGATAAGGTTTATGGATGTGGTGAGAGAGGACATGCAGGTGGTTGGTGTGACAGAGCAGGATGCAGAGGACAGGAAGAAATGGAAACAGTTGATATGCTGTGGCGACCCCTAACGGGAGCAGCCAAAAAAAGAAGAAGAATGGAATTTGTGCAAAATCCAGAGCAATTAAGAGATATGATTTGCGTTATTTACTTTGTTCTGTCTACATCTGAAGTAAGTTGAACCATTTAATGAAGAGTTTGTCCACTTGACAGCAAATGCTTTGAACTGTGGTAAGCCATGATAGCAGTGGTTGCTCCATAGGCATTACTACTGTACAGATACAAGATAATAATCTGTACTGAAAATGTGCATTAGTTAAAAATGCTGCTTTTCCTTAAGTCAAAGAACAATACAGAGTCACACTGCTCTCATGTCTCTCAGCTGTCTAGTATTCCACAGAATGCCCAGATTTTCATCTCAAATTGTTGATCTGCTCCTCATATAATTTGTAACTTTGTAGCAACTCATTGAGGATTTAAATCAATAAAAGCTGATACATATTTTGAATTTAAAACTTCATATCCTTCAAAAAATGCACACTAATGCAAAGCCTGTTAGTCTAGACACTTCCTAAGTTTACTGGAGCAATTAAAATCTGCCCCTGATTTTGGGCTATTTCCCCATTATCATTCTTTTCACTTTACCCAGAATGCTTACCCTAAGTCAGAACACCAAGGCTTCCAGTTGTACAGCAATTTCCTATGTCCTGTAGCTGAGAATATCGCTATAGTTGTAAGGTTGTCAGTGACAACAAGAACAAGAATATCACCCATGGGATGGGAGAGGATATGGAAAAGTATATATGTAGTCTTGCCTCCAGTGTAGCGCACTGTAAGTAATATTACGTTGATTATGTGAATGGATACATAACTAAATAAATTATTTTCAGTAGAAAAAGATGTCTGTAGTCAGTTTTATTTCACAGTTCTGAGTAAGAAATTTTTTATAATGTGTTACTGTCAGGTGCCGAACCAGTGGTGCTGCGGTACCATTGTCGCCTCACAGCAAGATGTTGTCGCGTTCGATTCTCAGCTAGAGCGTCTTCTGGGTGGAGGCATGCGTGAATGGGTGTGCCTTCATTGAAGGTTGTGCGTCAGCGCTGGTAACTCGGCACGTAAAAATCCCCTATCAAACATTAGCGGACCGGAGTTCCGCTGTGGCGACCCCTAACCGGGATAAGCCAAAAAACACAACAACTGTCAGGTGCTGAACAATGCCACTGTCTGGCGGAATCTCACTTCCGTTTCACATTTCATTTCACTCCAAACAAGAAGTTTCACTTCAATATATTATTAATTGATATTACTAAAACTTTGTATCATTGAATTTGTTTACAGCTGATAATGTATGAATGTGACTCATTGGATACTAATGTAATTAAATATGACAGATATCCATATTATTGGATGTATTTATTAGATATACTTAATGTTTAAATGGCAAGGGTATTTTAAAATGTTATATGTCTGACAACTACACTAAATAAGAGAACTATAATATGTTTTGTCTGATGGCATTAGTGCTTGTTGATTTTGAGCTGAAACTGGAAATGTAATTAGTATGAGCAGTTTATTAAAATAAAGATGTGTTGAAAATTCTTAGTCATGGCATGGTGAATTTGTATTTGCATAAAAGCTGACAGAGTAGGTGACTTCAATTAATTTAGTGGATATATTAAGGTGAGGTTATAAACTACAGAATTTTAGGTGGGTAGGAGTAGAGATTGCAGGGGTCTCTCAGTTAATAGACAAGCATAAACATCAATAAGTGAAAGTGCTCCCAGAGGAAAAATGTTGAGGTGTCAGTATGCCAGCATTTACTGTTTCTTGCTTACTAGCATCTGACTCTGATCACTCCCATCAATTGCCCTTTAAGGTTACTTTCAAACTCATTTACATGGCCCTGTGAGTATTAACCATTTAGCAAACAAAACAATGAAATAAACATTTTTAAATAACACATTAAGTAATATGATACTAAACCAAAGTTCACTGTGGTCACCAGTATTGCTTTTTCAACAGAGAGCTAGGTCTGCTTGATCCCATGTATGGTGTGTGCAACAAGAGAAATTAAAACATGTGTCTAGAAATATTCAGGCAATTAAGGAAATAGATCATACAATAGGAGCATAACACTGGGATTTTAGAGGTCTGTTTTAAATTCCCAGTGTTCCATATTGCTTCTTTTGGCCCAAAATTGTGTCCTAGTTACAAATGCTGTATTTGCCAAATATGCCACATGCAGATACTAAATTTAGCAAATATATATTTTGCAGCTGAATTTAAAGCATGTGGTATGTGTCTGTTTGTTCCTGTTTTTTGTTATTAGTTGTGCCACCTCCACAGTGTCTTGTACATCACTGTTAAAAAAGTTTCAGTACTTTTACATGAAAAATAAAGCATAGTACTATACAAAATGAATTTCAAAGCAATAAATGTAAATTATGTAAAATGTTAAACTGTCAACACCACCACACAGAAACTTTTGCAAATTCACTCATAAAAATAAGCTGTTGACAAAGCATTTTATTTGTGGACTATTAATGTTTTTTATATATGTATTTATTATAGGACGAAGAGCTTGTCTTGGAGAAAATCTGGCAAAAATGGAGCTTTTCTTGTTCTTTGTTGTCTTGTTGCAGAAATTTACCTTCTGTCCTCCACCTGGTGTCAAAGAAAATGAACTGGATCTTGAACCAAGAATTGGATCAACACGCTCCCCAAAACCTATATTACTCTGTGCAGTACCTCGCTAATACAGAACACCAATATTAATAAATTACTTTTAATGAAGACCAATAACACTAGCTGTTCTGAGTTTATAATGAGTGCAGACTACAAAATGGGATTTCTAGCAAGAAATATAATGTAGTCAGAACTGTAAGGAGCACAATATTTAGAAAACAGCTGCCAAGAAAGCCTTGTTGCATAAGCATTTGTTAGAATGTTGTTAGATTAGTTCTGACTTTACTTTCTTGGCTGTTCCTTGTTTCTTATATAAATACGCAGGATTAACAGTAATCTTACACTTCACTGATGCTTTCCTGATCATCGGTCTTTTCTCTGAAAGATGAATGTTAAAGCTTATTTAACTGAAGTGTGTTACATTGTGGGAGCTGGCAGCACACTTTTTTTGGGGAGGGTTGCCTCTTCATCCACTATAGTCTCACTTTGGAGATGATATATATATATATATATATATATATATATATATATATATATATATATATATATATATATATATATATACTTTAGGTGATGCAGGGACTGATTCCTCCACATGGGTAATGCAGGGAGTCTTGTCCTTCTGTAAAAAAAACTTTTTATTAATAATTATTTTTAATTTATTCTTTTCAGACCTGAATTTTAAGAAGAAACTAAATAAAAATGTGGTAATGCAAATGGACATAGGTCAACCCAAGATTAACTACATATATACCACTAGAAGAGCTAACATTAGATCAGGACACCTAATACTAAAAATAAATAACAATAACAGAAAAAGATGACAGATACATTACACAATGCCTTTGAAGATTATGGAATGCACTTTACATTGTAATAAAGAAGTCAGTCATTAACTTTCTTAAGAAATAGTCTTGATATATATTTTGGGAATGTAGTTTTCTGTATGGAATCAGACCCATTCCATCAGTGTACTACAAAACCAGTGCTCACTCACTGGGAAGTTGTTGTTTTACTGTTGGTATGTCTGCTTTTTCTCACCCTGTTACATATAGAAACTACCACTTATGGGTGTCTGCAGGATGTTGAAGAGATATTGATTATGGCCATGTCATTAGCCTTAAATGACTGAAACTGCTGTGCTTGGTAAATGAGCAAATATTTCAGTGAAGTTCTTTCAATTACACATGAACAAGTCATTTGCAAGCATCAGTCAAGCTATTCAGTTTGTTATCAAGAGACTTCCATCAACAGAACAATAATTAAAAAATTATGAAAACGTCAATTTATTTTTTTGCCTGACAGGTCACTCACAAATATCAAGATGGCCACCTTCTTGCTGGCGCTGTCATGCCCAGCCTGGTAATTATTTGCATATGGTTTGTGACTGTGTAGATATTAGGAAATGCACTCATATATCTCCTGTTCTCCATTTTCCAGTCCATTGCTATGTAAGTTTAGACTATACATGCCTCACTTGGTTACACTGGAAAAATTTAATCCTAGGTCCTTGATATTTAATGGAATCACTTGGCTACCTTTGAGGGACTGGACTGTTGACAAGATTAGTTGGGCTAATCGTAACCTTCCTACCTCATTCTAGAGATATCCACTTTTAACTGTTATTAATACCCCAAGAAGAATGGATATTAGTTCTACCACACTTAATGGATTCAACTAACCACTTCTGTCCTCCTTAATTCTGTATGCAAATATTGGAAGATGGTCATCGCAGATTGGATGACTTATTTCATGGACATCTTCCAAAGTACAAGATGTGGGATGAGCAAGCAAATAGACATTCATGACAGGGTGGAATCATCAATGATTTGTCTTTATTTATGTGCACACAATGCATAGTGTATTCATCCTGATACTTGTGTTTATAGCTGAATGACAGGTTCTGAAAATGTATTAAAGGCACTGACTGATTCATAGGTGTTACACATTACAGACTTAATAATGTCTTTGGTTAGCAACATGAAATATTTACCTTATTATGTGTTATATGGCCTGAAAGATCTGTGGTTTAGAATAACAGTTGGATATTAATGTTATATAGTACTGTGTTAAATGATACATATGTGGTTGTTTTAAGTACGTTAATGTTTTATATTCTCTCTTTTTCTTTATTTTTGTTATTCTTAGCATCTATGGCTTGTGTATGGAAAGATGATTTATTTTCATGATATAAGTGTGTTGTATGATGTGGCTTAATAAAGACATTTACTGTAAAACAATGAATTATGCTATAAAAATAAATTGATACTACATTTATGCATTTATTGTAAATGTTATCAGCTACAGAAGGATGACATGACTGCTCTAGTAATGTATGAAAGTGTTACGCAAATGTGGGTTATGCAGTTTGAGTCATCGGGTCTTGCACCAGTTGAATCTTATGAGCTGAACGAGTTTTCTACAACCTAAACAAAGTAATCTTCTTTATATACTATACTGGCCTGTAAAGCACAGCTAAAAATCATAGCAAATAAATCACCATGTAAAAGACGCCCATTATGAGAGAAAGTGAAACAAGCTCACACATCATAAAATAAAATGCAACCTTATGACAGAAATTAGTTCATCAATTAAAAACTCATATGGTTTTACAAATGGTTGATAATGTAAGAAAATCTGTTAATTTGAATAAATTCTACAGCAGTTGATAAACAAAGTGATTCTCAACAGCCTTTTTTTCTGAAACAGAGTTTCTTAAACTGTACAAGAATATTATTAGCAGTATATTAAGAAAGAAATCAGCTGCCTCTACATCATATGTAGGTTCCAGGTCTTCTATAATTATTTCTTTGCCTCCATAGGATAACTGAAAGTTTCTACTCTAAGGTCTTGCAAAGGAATAATATCAACAGCCTTAAAAAAGTTATATACTCAGGATCTAAACAAATGTTCATATCTGTAAGAACAGCTGAAGAAGTGAATGCAGCAGATTTGGTTAGGCAAATTCATTTTATAATGGCAACTGTCATTGGAGTCCAAGTCTTAAACTGTAAAAAATACAGTGACTATATTTTGTGGAGTTTTATAAACAACTTATAGTATGTAAGTAATTATTCAGGCTAAGCACAAATTATCAGCAACACTTTTGATCATAGAGTTGTAAGTTTTCCTATGAAGTCAGACAATTCTGTCCATCTTGGTAAGCTGTTGAGATACTTACAGAAATATGAAAATTATGGTAATTTTCATAAGTAGGTATATGAACAACACTTGATATATGTTATAGCTGTACTACACAACGTTCAAGAAAGAGTGGCAAGTGTGTCATCCATCAGGTAAGCTTTAAGTCTGTGCCCTCCAGTAATTTATATGTAACATTTGTATTATTGGTACAAATATTTATAAGCAATAACAAGCGTCAAAATGCACATTTGACTGTTTCTAGAGAAACACTTGGAAGTGTCACTAGGATTAAATCCTTTCATAAGTTATGTCCCACTTGGCAATTCTGTATCACAGGAAAGACTGTAATGCTACAGACAGCTTTGCTATCTATAAAAATGATTTCAAAAATTATAAAACTCATCTATCTTGCAAAAATTCATCAGAAAGAGGTTAATAACTGTCATGTACAAAGATTCCCTTCCCTCGTGTTTGTGTTGTGATTTTGTCATATATCTTTCGCTGTGGCAATCCATAGTGGACCTAAATTATAACTCAGCATCCACTTCAGTCTACCTTCAAACACACATTGGTTCTGTTCCCTTAGCCTTCTTAACAGTAGTTGTATGCTTATTCTTTCATTCATTAATTCGTTCACTTTTGAAGCCTTCATTCATTCATGTATACATGCATTTATTCATTCATTCTTTCATTTATTCATTCATTCTCAGATACCCACTATATTCATTTCAGGTTCACAGAAGAGCTGGTGCCTATCTCTGTACTTAGTTGGTACAAGACAGAAAAACTAATCCTGGATAAAATGCTAGTCTGTAACTGAATGTGTACACATAAACACAGGCACATGAGTATTTAGAAGGAAATTGAAGCACCTGATAGAAATCCACACGGACACAATGATGACATTTCAATTTCACATAGAAGACACCCCTGTCAGGAATGAACTGAAGAACTAACAGTGAGGCAGACACCCTAACAGCTGCACCATTTCGCAATCCACAGTTCCTCTTCTAGGCTTATTTTATGCATATGCAACATTTCTTCCAATAGTACTTTTTGCAGCTTCAGAGCATCTGCCCTGTGGCTCCCCCTGCCTGCACCAAATTGAATGATTTGTTCCATTAAGGTGAGAGTCCTCCCACCATTTTTTTCCTGGTAGATACAAGATCCAAGTGTTAGGGAGAAGGCCAATCTGCTGATCCTGCAGACAGCCCTATTTTCCCGCCTTCTTCAGCCTGTACGTTCAGTGATTGCTGATTCTTAGTAGGAGCTTGTGCACAATTGTACATAGACATCCTCCTAGCTAAGCAGCTTACCACTATACAGCAAGAGTATGCTAGGCTTCTTGTAACAGGTGACATACCTGCACTCTTGTAGCATGGGTGAGCTACTGATGGAGTTCACTCCCACCCTTCCTACTGCTCCCTCCACCAAGTCTTCCCCATCTTACTGTGTTATTTTATCTGTTTTCTTCATTTGGGGACCTGATAAATCTGCAGTCACTGAATACAGACTAGTTGTACTGGTGTTAATCCATATTCGAGTTAAAGCTACATTCTTAAGCCATGAAAAACAAGATTTTATAGCTCTTAGACATTTTACCCTGGATCGGCTTTTACCTTCAAGACCAAACCTGGAAAGTGAAAGGAAAGAGACTAGGTTTTTTGTATATTTCAGTACTGTAGGAAGTAATGTAAACTTTGTATCCTGCCATGTAGACAATAAATCTGATTAAGCCACAAATGTACCACCTGAGAACCATAGCATACTGATCAATATTTGGTTCTATTAAGCAATTTTCTCTAAAGGCATTTTCTGTATACTTATGAGTAGTAAGGGGAATCCAGTACTGTTCCACAAATATTCCCACACAATATTATTTTTATTCTTGAAGTAATACTGTGAAAAGAGTGCTTGCAAGGCATGTGCTCAAGAATACATTGGAAACTGTGGAAACAATACATACAGAATAATGTTTTGGAGAAGTAATGAGATTTAAGGCAAGGTAGGAATTGATCAATTTATCTAATGTTGGAGTAAATATAATTATACAAAAGAATATATGTGATATATATTTTTTGCAACTGTGAATAATAGCAAATGCTGGAGGTGTGATGAGAAAGTGGGAAGCAATTAGGGACATGTTTTGAGGAATATAATGAGTTGTCAGCTTTTAAAATTTCTGTATAGAGTATTTGTCAGAAATATTGGTACAGCAAATTGTTTTAAGTAAGGAAATTATTCTTCTGAGCTGGAAGATCACCTAGACATAGGGTCTTACTAAATTTAGTGCAATTTCTGCCAAAAAAGCAATTGCTAGAAAATAAAATCAAAATCTTAATAATCTGCAATTAAACTATGGAATATTGTAAATGAGATAAAAGAATTGGAGGTGGGATATTTAGAAAAAGAAAGGAGCAAATTACATATAAGTAAATTGAATATGTAGGAGCAATACATGCAGAATAATGTTCAGGAGGAGTGTTGTTTAAGACAATGCAACAATGGAGCAATTTATTTAATATTGAAGTGAACGATAATTGTTCCAAAGAAAATGTATCCCGAATGAAAATAATGAAAAGGTTTACTGTGTTTTTTCTTTTCTGTTCATGTTTATATACCTTTGTCTTTATTTAAAATAAAAACAAACAAAAAGTACACCATCTCCTTTAATATCATATAGCACTTCTGTCATTTTTAAAGTAACTCCACTGACTGCATTGTACTTTCAAGATATCTGAATTTTAAAAAAGTGAAGAAGTTGGGAAATTATTTCCAAATAGGTTAATGTAGCCATTTAAAAAGAAATTTCATAATAAATTAATTTGGAAAGTTTAGTCCCATATTTAGAACTACAGATGTCAAAACAAAAAAAAGAACAACTTAAAAAGTCGTCAAACTCTGCATGGAAACATTGCAGGAGATCTGTGAAGCATCAAGCCTAAAAATCAGCAGTGTTTTTGCCACCACTTATATGCTGGCCTCGTTTGTAATGCAAAACAAGGTACAAACATAATAGGGGATGGGGACACTTTTGTCTTGTTTTGTGTTACATAAAACATTAACTCTCTCCATAACAGTTACTGCTATTATATAGCTCCAGTACTGGTTTCTATATATCTGAAGTACCTGCTGCATCGGTCACTGAGGAAACCAAATTTTAGCATTTGCCATGACAAGAGTCAACTGACCATGTCAAATTTGTGCTTAGTGTTTTGGCTTAATAACACAATCTTCTCAGAAAAGTCTCTTATGAGAAAAGGATAATTATTTCTCTGAATGCAGACCTCTTAACTGCCTCTACTTTGGAGGAATATTCCTACTTTTAGGACTGATCTAATCCTGCAATGGCTGCTTCTATTTTTGGTGGTATATTCCTATTTCCAGGCTTGATTCATCCCTTCATGCAATTTTTGAATCCCTCATTGCACGTGATTTTTGAAGCTGTCTACTACACAGAAAATCATGCCACATGACCAACACACTAAGGTTAAAACTAAATTAAAGAAAGAGGACACACAAATTTTGCAATACAGTTCATTAAAGTCTGTCGATCTTAGATAATCTCCTTGATAATGTGCTCATATCTTTTCCATAACTCGTGTCACTGTCTGTTTTTCTAAACTTGTTTATGAATAGTATCTTACATTCATACAGGAAGCAGGAAGACTCACATAATATTTGGTATTTAAATTGTATGCTAATTAGGTGGTCAGACTGTTAGCTGGAGTTTCCTACTTTTCAGGGGCCTTTGTTCTTATTTTTAAATGTCTGCAGATTGAGAGATGTGTATGGATGTTTCTCCCGCAATCTGATTTCTACTAAAACGGACTTTGTCTAATCACACTAAATCTAGGCACAGTGAGTTCTTTATAACACTATTTTATCAGGACAGTTATAATATATATATATATATATATATATATATATATATATATATATATATATATATATATATATATATATAGGTCTATATTATATCCTCGAACACTTAAAAAAGCGAACGCTGATTGATCAAACTTATTTTCGTGAAACTGCAAAATATCGAAGCAGCAGAAACTCAAATTTTTTCCTAGGGAAAGAATTCAGTTGTCCATTTCTGTTGCTTCGGTATTTACAGTGTTATGGTGGAAAGTTACCGGTCGGATTCGGGTAAGTGTGCAATTGTGTGGATGTGAGTGTTAGGGTGATTTAGGTGAGTTAGGGTTAGAGCTCGGGTTAGGTGTGTGTGCGATTGAATGGACATGAGGGTTAGGGTGGATTTAAGTGAGTTAGGGTTAGGGAGCAGGTGAGGTGAGTGTGCGATAGTGACGGACCTTAGGGTTAGGGTTTGGGTTAAGGTAAGTGGGTAGTTAGTGGTGTGTGCATAGTTTAGTGAAGGGTTAGGTATCAGATTTTAGGTGTATGTGTGTGGATTTCTGTTTGTTTGGTGTGCTTGTGTTGTGTGTATGTGTTTTGGATCAGCGATTTTTTTCCCTGGGAAAAAAAATCACTGATCTGACAGTTAGAGATTGTAAGCTTTCGCTTAAATTAGGTTGATCAATCAGCGTTCGCTTTTTTAAGCGTTCGATGGTATAATATAGACCATATATATATTAACTTTTTACAGATAATTAAGTGGTTGTATTAAAGATATTAGAAATGACATTTAGGAAAAAACATTTTAGAGAAATCATAAGGAAACCTATTTATTCGTATTCTCTTCCCAACAAACAACAACCAACATTTTTATTTCTAACAGTGTAAAAAGGTAAATTATTTAAAATTCATGTGTCACATTTGTGAGAGACAGTCTGTATAAGAACTACCTGCAATGAAATGACTACAACTTCCCTTTTGCTGAATATATATATATATATATATATATATATATATACCTATCTAGATATATATATATATATATATATATATATATATATATATATATATGTATTTCAAATATTTTTTGAAGACTTCTTGCATGACTACAGTGGAACCTCTCATTCATCTCATGATGTGACAATGAATGCATATAACTCAATTTCTATGTCTACAGCCACCAGGCTAACTTATTATTGTACTGAGTACCACAGTTGCGAGAACTTTTATGCACCAACTCAGTTGTGGTATATTGGGAGGAGAATATTCTAAGTCAGATTTATATTTTCATGAAAATGGGTATAGTAAATTTGTTTGTGACATATGTATTTTTTGGTATAGTGAAGGCTAGTGAAAGTGAATTGTTACTGTTTATACAATATATGAACCAAAGTATATAATTTTTTTGAATTTACATTAAATTATGAAATTAATAAAGTCATATTTTGATGTAGAGATTTATAAGGCTCCACAAAGTGACAGATTTCTGGTAAGGGGGTATCCTACTAAAGTTATATGTGACAAGTGTCAGCGGTTATGGCTGTGATGTCCATGGCATCCCAATTTTTTGTTGTGCTGATCTTGGAGCTTGGAATTGAAAGCTAGTCCTTCAGTGCGAGTTGGCGTAGTGGTTGCAAAGGTGGAAGTGGAGTTTGCTGGCATGAAATCCAAATGTTAAGTCAGAGGAATCCAGAATGGACATGTGATGGAGTATGGACAGTTTTTGTAGCTGTGCCAGTGAATTGAGTTTGTGGAGGACAAGACCGTGGTGTGGCCATGACTGTGAAGCCTGCAGTTGGCTGCAGAGGTACATCTGTGGATCATTATGGAGAGCTGGTTTTTGGTGTGGAGATTGTGGTTCCTCGGTGGACAGGAGAAAGTTTCTGTGAATGAGTGGATGGTGGAGATGTAGCAGCTGATGTTTCTGTCCCTGCAGTTGGACTGGCACTGGAATGTGGTTGGTGCTGCAGTTTGATTGCTGTGGCTGAGCTTTTGGCACTGTCTGTTGGTTTGTTCTGCTGTTTTATTTTTTTTTGTTTGTTTGTAGAGTTTCTTTTGTGTTATATGTGTAGCTGTTGTTGATAAATGTTCAGCCTGGAGGAACGTAATTTCATTCAGCTGCACACTTGTGGTGCATGTCGTTGAATGACAATAAAGTTATTCTTGATTGATTGATGCCATTAGAAAAGTAGATAACACAATCTGCATTTCACAAAAGAATTAGTATAAAAAAAGAGAGGAGCACAGCAATGTAGTTAACACATTCATAAGATAGTTAAAATATTAAAAACGTTATCATACTCAGTGCACATCCAGATATCAGTTTGGTTTTGGGTGATAGACCATTATTTATAAATAAGAAAATAAAGCGTTTAAAGAAATATTTTGAGACTGAAGATAATAAAGACATTAAAATAGGAAAAGTAGGAACTTATATATGTTATTATTGTAGTGGATGTAGGTACATTTTAGAAGAGAGATTTTTTATTGTGCTTCCACTCAAAACACTTACAAGGAAAAATGATTTTACACTTGTAACTGTGATTTTGTGAATTACGCAGTTACTTGTTTAGGATGGGAATGTTGTTATACAGGGAAAACTAATGGGAACATAAAAGAAAGAATATATGAACACTATTATGAAATTATGATGAAAAATGAGATGAATGGACTTTATGGACATTCAAAAGAATGTAAGAAATACAAGAAATGTTTCTTTTTTGCACTGGATAGAGTTGAGGAAAGTCTAGGGGGTTAAAAAGGAGGATGAACTAGAATTCAAATAAATGCAACGGCAAATTAAATTGAATGTCATCTGTTTTCCTGGATTAAATGTGTCTATTAAGTTTAGATCTGTTTGGATCAAGAAAAGAGAAAATCAAAATCAGTTTTAGATATTTAAAATGTATTTATGTATCTTAATGAGTTTTAGCATGTGAGAGATTGTGTGACATTATGAAAGTAGATTAGGAATTTGTGTTAAAGAAATTTTTGTCTGATGTGAAGTTTTCTGCGCAAGATGAAAGCATTAATTTTTTATTATATTTAAGGATATATTTTCAGTATTTTTAGTCATCTTCATGGATTCCCTTTTTATACACTGAGTGTTTTGGAACATGAATCAAAATATATAAAAAAGTTAACTACAGTAAATAGGAAACACAAATTAGAGTGTTACCAATCACAATGCTATCAGTATAAGCTTAAAAACAGAATATAAAGGATAAGACCAGATAAACTCACTTTAGCTAGCAGATCTAGGAGACTCTCTTTCTGATGCCCTCACTGAGGGAGGAATAAAGCCACCTTGTTGAGAAGTTTATTCAGTTAAGTAGGTACATGGGCTAGTGTTCTTGCTCTAAATTCAAAAAGCGTGAAAAATACCTAATGTCAAAAATAAGTTATTTAAATTTACTATGGTATAGGCTTCCATATTAAACTTGTTAGTATTTTAAATTCTTGCAGACTTAATCTCAACCATAATTACTCTGTCAACCACTGCAGTCCTTGAGCATTTATCAACCATAATTACTCTGTCAACCACTGCAGTCCTTGAGCATTTATAGACTGTGTATGCAACTTTCAATGCTTTGTTTGGGATCTTGAAAAACAACCCAATTCTTCCAAATATCCATCCCCAACTCTCTCAAACTGTAGCAAATTCTTCTCCTTTAACCCAATTCCCACTCCTCCAACTATTCTAGCTCCAGACAATTTACTCACAGAATAAAGCAAAATAACAGCAGGTGCCCTAGTATACCCCATTATTCATTTCAATTGCCCATTCCATAAAACAAATCATATATTAGCACTATGAATCTTATATACTTCCACTATACAAATGTGGTACCTCTACCAAACATTCTAATTGTATACCCATTGCCATATCACTACTAGCTAAAGTGCTAGAGAAATGTATTCAATCCTAACTTCTACAACATATAACTAATAATAACCTTCTGTCTTTCACAACATGGTTTCTGAGGAAATCACAGTACCACATCTGCCCTCCTCTGCTTCATCACTACTATAAACCAAAATAAAAATATAGGTAACATACCTCTCACCTGTACAAATTTTTGCAGAATCTCCAGATTTTTGCGTCATATTTTTGGTCTGTTTCTCATAAAATTGTGGTTTTCTGGCAAATAATTGAGGACTGAAGACAGAAAATAATGGCACACATTTGAGTTTCAGATTTCACATCCTTCAGAAAATTCATGCTAATGCATAACCTGTTATTCTACCGACTTTCTAAGTTTTAAGAACAATATTTAAAAAGTATCCCTATTTTAGGCCTTTGTCCCCCATTATTTGTGCCTTTGTCCAGATTTCTTGGTCTAACAGGTTGAGAGGTATGATAGGTAACCTAAAATCATCTGTTTTCTAGTTCTGTCAAAAGCATTTAACACTGCCTCCCACACTAAGCTGATACAAAAATCAGACTCCCTAAGACATGATAAGCCATCAGTTTCTTGGTTTAAAAGCTACTTCAGCAATAGATAACAGGTGGTAGAATGGCAGAATTATTTTTCCTCCTTCCTCTCCATTTCTGCCCGAGTCTCTAAAGGATCCATTCTCAGACTTTTACTATTCAACACATTCATGAATGATCTCCATACACCCCATAAATGTGCCATTATTATCCAATATGGTGATGACTCTAAAAACTAACTCAAGAATCTTTACATCTATTGAAAGTGGGCTTTCCATATCCTAGTTGTACCTGAACCCCCCCAAAAAATCCATATTAAACCTATTCATCCCCAAGCAGCACTCCAAACAGAAACCACTCTTCTCCATAACTTCATCAAACAGTAAAAAGTTGAACCTCTATCCCATAAAAAACATTTAAGTTACTGTTGTTGAAAACTTTAAAATCAATAACCAATTGATATACTGCAATGTATGTTACTTTGGGAATGTTGGGCAACTTTCTCCTTTCCCTGTGAAACACATTTGCAGATGTGAAAAAGAAGTTATGTACCTACCATAACATTCCATGTTAGTTGTCTTCATCTCGCCTTCTTTCTTGCTGGTTGGATCAGCTCTGACTTTGCCATCTTCGATAGCTCGATCTCGTTTGCTGCTTCAGCTGCGAGGGTGTCATTTTTCTGGCTCAGGCTCGCATATTTAACTTTTTGTGTAAACCTTTCTATAAAATTTATTTTTTTCTATTATCTTTTTCTTTAGATTTAGTGATACATGTTGTTGTTGTGGTTATTAGTTTTTCTATAGTCTCTTCTTTGTAGAACTCATTTAAGTTAGAGAGTTCTCCCTGCCCCTCCCCCATTCCTAGGTTAGCCGTTTAACTTAGAGGCTCTCCTATTGCCATAAAAAAAAAACTTTCTCTATATTATATCTTAGGTTTCCTTTATAGATAGTATTAGTGTGTTTTTTGTCTGGGTTAATGCTATTCTTCTTTTTGTCTGTATTAAATTAGTCTTCTTTTTTTTTCTGTACAGCATGTCTAAGGAAGCTAAGGTTTCTGGTTTTAAGAAGTGTTACTCATGCTGTCAGAAAATGTCTCTGACAGATGGGCACACTAGTTGCGTCTATTGTTTAGGCACTGTTCACCTGCAGGACTCTTGTTCTATTTGCCATGCTTTTAGTCCAAGAGTCCTGCAGGAGCATAAAAATAAACTGATTCTCGGGGGTCTGTTAAAACCCCAGGATTCACCAGCAAAGAGTTCACAGCCATTGAAATCCCTAAAATCCACTAAGCCGTCGGCTCCACTCTTGGAGCCGACTCCATTACAGGATTTTCCTTCAACATCGGTTCCGGCTGGCACCAACAAGACAACCTCCCCATTGGCTCCATTGGAGGTTTTGGAGCCATCACGGAGCCACAAGAGGCTGAGGTCCCCTACCCTAGAGTCGGTGCATTCAGCTCCTTGGTCTCCATTACTTCAAAGTGAGCGTAGTCACCGATCCTCTCACTCCTCCCGATCCTCTAGGCTGTCGGATCACGATGTGGAGACAGTAGTCAGTAGGTTGCTAAAGTCGCAGGCACTAGCTAAATTATTGTCCAGCCCTCCTCAACAGGTATCGGCTCCATCCACTTCACTTGATGTTCCTCCTTCGACTCCATTGAGTTCGGAGCCGGACTTCACTGGGGTTCGATTAGTGGAACTGTTGGCTCCGATAACTATATCCCCTTCAGTTCCAACATCTGCTCCGATTACCTCGGTGGTACTTTCCTTCGAGGGATCTGGATGCCGGGGTCCCTCGTTGGCTCCAAGGAGGCGAGTGGCATCAGACCCTTGTCTGACCCCATTCTCCCTCTCGGAGCTTTGGTGCAGGTGAGCTCAGGTCCTACATCGGCCTTGGAGCTGTCCCCCTCGGCGTGGAGAAAGATTCCTGTTTCTTCAGAACCGGAGCTTTCTCTGCCTCATGGCAGGGACACCTTTGAGGTCATGCAGAGTGTGCTGTCCCTTGAGTCAGCTCCACTACCAGCCCCGCTGGCTCTGTCCCCCATAGTGCCTGTGCCAACCTCTGCTCCTCCTCCAGACCCTAAGCATAGGGAACTGATGCTCCAAGACACCCCATTGGTTGTTTCATCTTCTTCTGAGGTCTCCCCTGATCACTCAGAGGAGCTCCCTCGGAAGAAGAAGTACAAGAGGAAGCACATTGACTCCCCTGAATCTGTCACTTCTGATAAAGACTTAGATGATTTGGAAGGGTCCTTGAGATCCCCCTCTGAAAATGTTTCCTTCTCAGACATCCTAGAAATGCTTAGGCAGAGGGGAAACTGGAATCCCCTAGCCCCTACCAAGGATGAGTCTGTATTCCTAGATGCTTTCGGTTCCCAACCTTCCACCTCCTAGGTTTCTCCGCCTTTCGACCCACTTATGACAGTAATGGCTTGAAAGGCTTGGTCATCTCTGGATACAGTAGAACCAACTCCAAGGAGACCTGGTAAGTTCATTACAGCACCCCAGAATAAGCAATTCCTTTCTAAAGGTGTTCCTGTTGATGCCATGGTGGTAGCAGCAGCCAACAAAAAAGAGTTAGCGGAGACTTCTTCATCTGTCCATTAACAAGGAATCTAGGACAATGGATAGATACGGGAAGCGAATATTTGCTTCAGCGACCTTCTCCATGAGGTCACTGAACTACCTATATCATTTTACTCATCTTCAAAGGTATCTCAGAGCTTGGGGATACCATTCAAGATCCTACAGCTGAGGGAGTACAAGCCAAAGTAGCTTCCCAGCTAGCGACGCTTAATTCTGTAGTTAACTCCTCCATGAGACTCATTTCCTATGCAGCCGATGGGGCGAGTAGAGCCACTGGCACCAGTGTGGCCCTTAGGAGGCATGCGTGGATGCAGCTGTGTAACTTTACAGAACCCTTTCGAGCGTCCTTCACCAATACCTCCTTTGATTGCTCCTTTCTTTTTGGGACACAGGTGAAAGACACGCTGACTAGGTGTGAGCAAGAAGGCAAGACTCTCTCTGCCATGGGAGTCCGTTTTTCCACTCCCTCGAGACCTTACCCCAAAGGTCAGAAAAGTGTTAAGATGTGGTTCTGTAAATCTCAGGGAGCCTTGCCTGACACACATAGTGATTTTTCCTCCAGAGGCAGAGGGGGAAACAATAACAATAGATGCCGACCTCATGGCAGAGGGGGTCTGCAGAACCAGAGCAACAGACAATCTTTCTCTGATAATCCCTTCCAGCATCCCTGAAGGGTTGCCCGGCTGCTCACCTCTGGAGGCAGTTGGGGGAGGACTTTCACTGTACCCAAAAACCTGGCAAAATTTAACACAAGACAGATGGGTGCGGTCCATTATATCCGGAGATTACAAAATTCCCTTTGATCAAACACCCTTACCATAAAAAAAAAATCCTTCCAGTTGTTCCACCCAATCTGAAGGAACAAGCAGTAATAGAAGTTTCAAAACTGCTAGAAAAAAGAGCCATCCAGGAAGTTCCCGCAGACCAGCACGGATCCGGAACTTACTCATGGTTCTTTTTGGTACCAAAAAAGACAGGGGACTGGAGACCAATTCTGGATCTCAGCATACTAAACAGATCTGTTCAAAGAACAAAGTTTCAGATGGTCATGCTACAATCCATTCTACCCTTCCTGGATCAGAACAATTGGATGTGCTCGATAGATCTTCAGGACGCGTATTACCATATCAAGATGGACAGGTCCTCCAGGAGATATCTTCACTTCCGGGTGGGGGCCAGTCATTACCAGTTCAGAGCTCTGCCCTTTGGTCTCACCACAGCCCCCAGGGTGTTCACCAAATGTATGGCAGTGGTCACAGCTCACCTGAGATGTCAAGGATTCCAGGTGTTTCCATATCTAGACGACTGGCTCCTCACTGCTACCACCAGGCATCAACTCCTACAAGCACGGGATTATACAATCTCAATCTGTACCCAGCTAGGCATTACAATAAATTTTGAAAAATCTGCCTTGTTCCCTGTCAATGTATCACTTACATAGAAGCAGACTTAGTCACAAGGGATATGTTCACAAGGCTACCACTAGAAAGGGTGTCAGCAATTCATCAGCAAATACAAATTCTAATGCAGATCAAAAGGATCCAAGTCAGGTACATCCTTCAAACTCTGGGCTCCATGGCAGCTGCCATTCTTCTAATCTCACTAGTGCGCTTTCACATGAGAATTCTTCAGTGGCTTCTGTTCACGCAGTGGTCTTTCCAAGAGCTACCCATGACTCGCATGATCCTGATCATGGAGGCATGCAAAAGACACCTTTCTTGGTGGATGGTCTCCCTACTAGTTACTCAGGGCAGACCTTTCATACAACCCCCTCCAGTAGCCACAGTGACAACAGACGCCTCCTTGATAGGGTGTGTGGGGGGGCATTATCTGGGCAGGACAGCACAAGGCACTTGGCAACCTCACGAGTACCATCTGCACATAAATGTCCTAGAAATGAGAGCTGTGCCAGCTCTTCAAGACTCTCTTCCTTCCGGGACCATTGCAATTCAAACAGACAACATGTCAGTGGTGTGGTACATCAACAAGCAGAGCAGAACCAGATCCTACCCCCTGTGTCGAGAAGCACTCAGACTCTGGCAGTGGGCGATTGCCTCCCAACATTTTCTGATTGCAACGCACATCCCTGGGAGGTCCAACATCATAGCGAACAGGCTCAGCAGAGCTATCCCCATGCCTCACGAGTGGTCTCTGAATCAGGAAGTTGCGAATCTTATTTTCTTCAAATGGGGACAGCCTTGTTGTGATCTTTTTGCCACCCCCTTCAACAGCAAATGCAGCAACTACTTCTCCCTTCTTCCGCTTCCAGGTAACATACCCAGAGATGATCTAGTCCATGATTGGCCTCAGGGACTTCTTTATGCCTTTCCTCCATTTCCCCTGATACCGAAACTTATACAGAAAGCAATATTGTTGGGTTGCAAAATGATCCTCATTGCCCCCTACTGGCCTCTACAGATATGGTTCCTGTTCCTGCACCATTACCTTCTCGATCAGGCCTGGACTCTGGACCCAATTCCAGACCCCCTGGTTCATCAATCAGGTGGGTTGCATCAATCCCTCCAAACTCTCCAGCTCACAGCTTGGTTGCTCCACTTCCAACCTTAGCCAGGCTTCCTAGCATTTCCCCAGCAGTCCATGAGATTATCGTCTCCTCTCATAGTCTACAATGAGGAAAACTTATGCTAGCAAATGGAAATATTTTTCTTGTTGGGCAGAGGCTAGGAATGTGGATCTCTTCTCAGCCCCAGTCCACGAAATTCTCAAATTCCTAGCACAACTGTTTCACTCTGGGTCCCCTTCCAGTACGATTAGGGTACAATTAGCGGCCATTTCTAATTTTCATGTTGGGTTGTCAAATTCTAACATTATGTCTCATAAGCTCTGTAAAGCTTTTTTGAGAGGGACATCTCTTCTTAGGCCTACAGTGAGAGATCCCCCTCCTCCTTGGGACCTTAATTTAGTCCTAACTTCCTAAATTCTGCCCCCTTTTGAACCAGCAGCATCCTACTCCATCAAGTTTCTATCTTGGAAGACACTGTTTCTGGTAGCTATCACTTCAGCTAGGCGTGTCTCAGAACTTCAGGCACTATGTGTTCATCCTCCCTACCTGGTGTTTCATAAGGACAGAGTTGCTCTGAGGACTAATCCTTCATTTCTTCCTAAAGTCTGCTCAGAAAATAATTTAAACCAATCTATAGATCTTCTTGTGTTCTTCCCAAATCATAGCAACAAGGCAGAGTACAAACTCCACCAATTGGGCGTTCATAGACAATTGCATTTTTACCTGCACAGAACTAAAGAAATAAGAAAGTCAGACCAATTATTCCTTTCTTATGCCTTAAACAAACAAGGTCATCCAGTTTCCAAGGTGTCCTTATCTAGATGGTTGTCCCACACTATTACTTTTATTTATCAGCTAAAGAACAAAGAGTTACCTTTTAAACCGAAAGGTCATTCTTCTAGGGCCCTGGCCACCTCTGTTGCCTTTCAGTCTAGGTTGCTCATGGATTCTATCTGTGCAGCTGCCACGTGGGCAAACCCTCATACCTTAATTTCTCATTAAAGCTGGATATGGTCTCCCAGAGCAGAGCTGACTTTGGTTGCACTGTTTTGAAGAGTCTGTTCCACTGAGTCACCCAGAATGTTAGGTGCTAGGGACGCTGCCCCAACCAGCAAGAATGAAGGCGAGATAGACAACTTAACATAAAGAAGTTATGTACCTACCATAACGTTCCATGTTAGTTGTCTTCATCTTGCCTTCTTTCTTGCGTCCCACCCTCCGTCCCCCTGTCCTAGTGGACCGAGAGGAGTTCCTTTTTTCACTGGCTGAGTGTTCTTTTTGTTTTCCTCTATTGATTTAGAGAATATGAGAAGTATAAGTCAACCAGTTCTTTTGACTGGTTTATTCTTTTGTTATGTCTGGAGTTAGCTATTTCAAACGAGAGCGGGGTAGCTATCACTAGGCATTATGGGATAAGGGGTAGCCTCAAGCCAGTAAACAGCTCTCGAGCTATTGAAGATGGCCGAGTCAGAGCCAAGGATCGGCTCCGATCCCAAACAGCAAGAATGAAGGTGAGATAGACAACTTAACATCATTTGTTTAAACTGAACATCCGTTGTTTTTTGTTCACTGCAGAGCAGTTCACTGAACTGTGCTTTTGACAAACTGATATAGACTCAGTTCCCTATACAGAATATTCCATACTTAACCAATACCTGAGAAAAATGCATTGCTTCACCTTTCTTGATCCCAACTCTCTTCTATGCTGCTTCTATCCTGATTAGTCTTCATGTGCACCAAGCCAACCATCTTGAACAATGTTGAAACAAATTTTCAAAATTTGCCACTAACATGCCTTACAAAGCTCATCACTTTCTCACTCTTAAATAGCTCTCCTGGCTAGAACTACCCAACTCCCTATCTTTTTCACAACTAATAACCTCATACAAACCCATCTGCAAATATGAACAATGTTCAGCTCTAAGTAAGTTAATGCAAATAAAACATCACCTTATATCTAAATGACTGTGAATGGCTGAAATATATGTGCCCTTGTGTCAAATATAATCAGTTTCCAGTGATGCAAGTATATTATAAACTAGATTTGTTTTACATATATAGCCTACAAGCACAATGTATATTGCAGAACTAAACTTGCACATTGGTTATTTTACTTTTTATACATATTAATTATGAAACAGGCAAAAATGAACTCTGCATAGTGAAAAAACACTTTGGTGTTTCAGCTGACAAAAGAGTTCAAATTATAAGAAATTCAGCTTGCCAGCATCCCCAAGGATGCAATGTTAGCCACCATGGGGGTAGCTAAAATTGAAGCCACTAAACCCAGAAACAATCTGTAGAGGCTACAAGTGTAAAGCAATATTCAGATCAACTAAACATATTCCTAGAAGAGCTTAGAATGCAGCTAGAACCAAAAGAATGGAGTTGGAGCTGGAAACAAGATGTCTCGATGCAACCATGTGAATGAAATGAGGTGCAAAAGGATAGAAAACAGAGAGAGGGCGAAAATTTAAGAACAGAGAGATGTTAAAGCTTAAGAGTATGGAAATGAATGAAAAAAAGAGGAAAGCAGTGACATCATGAAAAAGAACTGCTAACCCTTCACCAAAGCTCTAAAAACAGCAGGGTTAAAACTCAACCGGGGAAACCAAGGTCAGTGCTATGTTGATTCCTCATTTTAAATTGAAAGGGTAACTTTGATAGTATTCCTTTAATGCTTAAAAGTGTTTGTATTCAAAACCAAATTGCCCAGAAGCAATGACTGAGATGTTAAACTCTTCTGCTTATTGAAAAAGCAATTTACTTTTTTCTCAGAAATGTTTGACTGATTGCTTGGAGTACTTAAAAATTTATTTTTTGAAACTTTTGTATGAATCCTAAAGAAAATGTTACAAATAGGAGAAACCTAGAAAATATTGTCAGTAATTTAAG
>NC_056746.1:674891920-674933811 GCF_019279795.1 Protopterus annectens
GGGGCGGGCATGGATATAAAAGGGAGGAGACTGCCAGAATAGAGGATAAGATGGAGTAACTACAGCTGCAGTCTGTGCCAGCTGTGACACAGTAGGAGATTACTCACAACACTGGGCACCATCACCACTACACAATGTCTCAGACAGTGGAGACTTTGCTCAACAGGGATGTGACTCAATGAATTGCCAGAAAATGTTCTCAATCTGGCTAATTTAGGCATCCAACATCCTGATGATAATCTACATGCAATGTCTGCCAGCTTCTGATGACTGACAAAAGTGTCACCTCCACTGGCACTGCTACCAGTGATTACAACAGTCTCAGCACCTGGGGCAGGACTACCTGAATCTGGTGGTGTAAGTAAAGCAGGAGGAATGGAGGTGACTTTCACAACTGTACCCTAATATGGTGGGTGCCTCTGGTTGCAGCAGTGCTGGTGGTGTTGGTACTACTGCTGCTACCACCTGCAGGAGACCAACAGGCCTTGCCAGAGGAATGGGAGAAGATCTTGATGCTGTTCAATATGGTAGTGAAATAAATAGTGAGAAACAAAATAATAAACAAAATAATTGTGTGTAATGGAAAGGATAGTGGCAAAGCAGGTGGGGAAATAAAGAAATACAAATACACTGAATACAAACAGTTGATATTTACTTTTCCTATAGTTAAGTTTCATCTAATACACATAAATTAACAATAAACACATCACCAAAGTTAACATTGCTGTTGCCATTATGAGATGAAAGGGGAAATGAACCTACTCTCTTCAACACCTATATCATGCTTTTGATTTTGCATCATTTTTTTTTTGTTTTGTTTTAAGAAATGCACATTGTCACTGTCACTAAAAAATTTCTCTAAATGCTTAATTAATTTAGTTTTATTTATCAAAATATGTTGGTTGTTTTTATAAAAAAAAAAAAAAATTATTATTGTTATTTTAGATGAGATGAGCGTGCATGAAGAAGCAGCGCCATCTTTTGTTTTTTTAATAAAGCTGATTTATACCTAACGTTGGACTATTCGTGTGTATCCTGCAGTTTATTCTCCATAAAAGGCAAATGATTATCATGATGAGCTACTTGGACAAAGTAACAGGGTCCAAGATGCAGTAATGACATAAAGACCAATGTAGACATCCAAAGACAAAATATTGCTCAGATATACATTTCACTCACTGATTTTAAGCAAAACAAACAAGTATATTTATAAAGAATGTCAATTATCAATGACACAGATGCCTACTCGCCCAAAATGTTGCTTATACATATTTCCTAAACCAATGGCTTTAGATAGTATATTGAGATGGAAACCTCAACATAAACATTATTATAACACATAAAGGGAAGAACTGAATCCACAGTCAAGCTTGTAGTCTTGTAGCACAGCCTTAACCTCCTGGCTCACTTATCTAAGTATAAAGCAAGATGCATGCACAAGTAAACACTAATAACATTTAATAATCATCAGCTATGCCAGTTATCACAAAACTGGCAGTGATTTATGAAAGGTAATACTGTCTGAATTTAAATCTCTGCTACTGTTAAAATTAAAATCTGCACATTCTGAGACAAGTATACTCACCCCAGTGTTTGCCTAGATGCTCCAGTTCTCCTTCTGTGCAGCTGCATATTCATTTCAATGTTTTCATAGACTGTATAGAGAAAAGGGCACCAGGTAATACCTGTGGATAGCATGCAGTGGCAGGTTATATGTGTAGCTGAGATGGTTTCTACTTGCACGACACAGGTGGTGCCAGCTGTTTTACTTCATCCTCTCACTGGCTTAGGAGATCAGGACTGCTGCACCTCATGCTACTGTAAGTGTCAAGGTACTGTTCCTCTGTGCATGGGATGTCAATGATGCTGCTGATAGCCTGGACTAAACTATTCTAGGCTTCATTCTAATACTAAGGACCTTGATAGCCCTCTTGTAGGAGGCCCTAGCTGTAATCCTTATAGAGGAGGTAGAAAAATATTTCTGACTCCTTTGTACACCACATCTGTACTCTGAATGGTGCATTACCCTCTCCTGCTCCAACCATGATGTCTCATCTTGCAGAATTTCAGTGAAAAATAGCAGAAAATTGACACCAAATTATGTCTCGTGCATCATCTGCCATGCTTAAATGGGCATTGAGAGATTCCTCATTTGTTTAATACTCGGTAGGCTCAGTTACTGTATTATTATGGTTCACAGTGGCACTCTGAGGTGTGAAATATGGCAGTCCTCTGTACCTGTCCACACTGTTAAGAAATCAGGAACTACAGTTACCCCATTGACAAGTGATTAGATTTGGAATTACAGGTCCCCCCTGGATGCATGGTGTGGCCCTTCTATGCACAGTGCTACCTGCAGCAGCCCAGGTTAATACAAAGCATCAAGGTGACTGGAATGCAATGTTTATCAAGTGTAACCTGTGCAAACTGAGGGTGCCTGGAAAAATGAACGGAGCCCTAATTAGCAAAGTCAGTGCAACCAGCCATGTGAGTATACTTGACAGCAGGCAGACATCTACATTGACCTACAGAAAAAAAACTGTGAAAAGCAGCAATGTTTGGAGGATGAAAAAGTTGAGAAAGCAGAATAGCATTTGTTGATCAAACAAAACTGCAGTTCTGCTTTTATATGGTAAATGGTGTCTTTCACAAGTCTGTCTCTTTGAATACTGCTGCTTTTCATTGTTATTGAACTTGTGGACATTATAAGGGATAGATTAGGAAGTACGTGTGCTGAGAAGGTGTATGGGGGGTTGCAAAGGTAAAGCACTTCTTGGGCTGAAGTATTGTTAAGCATATTCTGAGACACACCAATCAGCTCATACCTGTGCCTTATGTGTACATTACACATATTTCAGTTGCAAAAGTGTTTGACCCTCAGAAAAATAAGTCATATCACCTTGGTTTCTTACACTGGTATGGGTAATATTTTGAGGGGGGCATTTGCTCAGTAAACTTATGTGCTTAACTTTTAGATTGCAGATATAGATACATAACTCTGAAGCACACAAATAATGTGCTATATGGCAAAATGGGGAGGGTGTATGAATTTGGCAGGGCTACATAGGAATAATGATGCTAATTCAACCTCTTCCCACACTTACAGACTAATGCCTAAAATAGGGAAAGTAAAAGCATACTACTGACTCTGGGATATCTGCTGAGACATCTTCATGTAAGCCAGAGTGCTCTTATTCAGAGAATGCAGTTGACTCAAGGCTCTACATCTCCATCTCCATGAGCAATGGCTCTGTGGCCTAAAGTGAGCTTACCAGACCTGCCAGGACTGTACATCAGATGATTTTGAGACAGGCATCAAAGTGACTTGTGACCACAACTGCAGTTATGAAATGATGCACCACATGACAATGACATTGTATGTGTTGCCAAACAAAGAGCTCAACTCCTGACATGGGAAGAAAGGAAGGGCAATATGTGGGGGGGGGTTGAGTGTACTATCTGTCATGCAGATGGAGTTCCTGGCCCCTCACAGAGGCAGTGATACCTCAACAGAGTTCCTCAGTTTGGTGCTGGATGTTGGACCAGAGCTGGTCCAGGTACAGAGACAATCAAATTAAAATGACACGGGTATATAAACCTAATAATGTGAAAGAATACCTGTAAATCTTTTGCATCCCTTAGTCACTGTCAAAATTATTAAAACTGTCTTATTTACTGTGTACAGGTAACCATGGACACAGCCTTTGTGCCTACAGATACCGAGGCTATCCACACTTCCCAGAGAGGAAGGGTTAATGGGGACAGTATTAATCAGTTTAGTGTGCTGTCTTCAAGCAGATAGATGTCAGAGTCCGCCCCAGCACACATGGGAAGATAGGCCCATAGGATGAGGTAATAGTATTCGCTGGAGACATGGTTACCACCCTCCTACGGAGGTTGGTGTATTAGATGAAAACCCAGTGTATGGGCATGGTCATTGTGCAGGCACAGGCTAGTACCACCATAACTGTGACGGAGACAGTGAGGTTGATGCAGGGTGTATGTGTTGACCTATGGGAATGCATGTCCTAAATGTGTGATTGCTTAGACAGACTCAGCGAAACACTGGACTATGCAGTTTTTTCTGGTCACCTGCTAGGGGTGAGGAGCCATCCACAAAGCTGGTCCACAGCTACAGTCATAGACAGTAGCCAATATGGTTGAGGATGACCTAGATGCCACACCTGCAATGCACTTCCATGGTGACATTTTAAGTGGAAGCCACTACACACAAGAGAGGATGTCCCCAGTTTGTGTGATTTGTAGCTGTGGCATGTCTCAGAGCAGACATCAGTTAGGGTCGTGAAGCTCACTACAATCTAGCTAGGGTCATGATAAATCCAGTGATAAAGACAAATGTCATGGGTGGTGGAGTGCATGGGATGCTGAAACCTCAGCCATGCATTCCTTGGACCTGTCCAGTATATCAAGTCACAGTGCTAGAACTGCTGCCAAAGCTGTGTCCTAGCAGACTGACACTCACACTAAAACAGCACCGAATATATCACACACTTTCACTGACACTTGCCCAGTGCTGACATGGCACACAAAAGCATGTATTACTTTCATAACCCTCAGCACTCACTCACCTCCATGTGAAAGGCATCCATGCTTGTTCTCCCTTTCCTATCTGTGAAACTGATTACTGTACCCAGCCTTTTGTTTTTTTACATTATTACTTAGCTGCCTTTTGTCTGATGCACAGCATTGGCAGCCTAAGCTGGGTGCAGGCAACCTGCTGTTGGTTTTGTATGTGTCATTTTTACTGTTAAAAATAAGGAACAAGACCTTTATATCTCTTAATCTTCTTTTAGAAATGCTAATGAAGTAGTACCCATCTCCACTGTTAGGGATTGTCCACTTGGAAATGAATTTATTATGAAATGATGGCACTTTAAAATTCAGAATGTACACCATTTCAAAATGCAAGCATTCCCCTTTTAACAACATAAACTAGATAAGACTGTTACCACAAAAAAACTTTAAAAGTTCAATGGCATTAGCTCCTCCTTTTATAAGAACATAAAACAATATAACAATGCTGCTGCAACAGGTGCATTAAAAGTTCAAGGTCAATAGCATTTAAAGCTTTTAAAATTACTGTATGCTTTAACTGCTTCTTCTTTCTTGCTTTAACTGATGGGCAACTTCAGAGTTAACGTGGACACAAATCTGTAAATCATTACATCTTTATGAGTGCTGGCAAACAGCTGAGCGTGCAGTTTGCCCTTATCCAGATGCAAGAATTGGTCCTTTAACTGCAGACTTTGCCTTCAGTGTAAGACTTGACTGATTCAAAAGAAAAAAAATGCTATGATATCCAATTAAGATGGCTTACTACAGAGAGATTGTTTGTTCAGATATTTGTTCACAGCATTAATCAGTTTCCAGCTGTAAACAATATCACTTAAATAAACATGTACGTTAAATAAAATTTTATAACCAGATGTAGGAAGCAATTATTGTTAGAAAGCTTCCAACACAGACTGTTAATGCCAACAGTATTCTCCTGCTTTATAATCATTCTTGCTCTACTGACTGAGTGTTAAGAAGCAATAAAAGTGGATAAGAGCCTTAAAACTAAAACTTAAATTATTTTCTAATTGCAGTGTCAGAAAAATACAGGTGTTCATTTACCAAGAATAAACTCAAAAATATGTGAATGCAGCACATTTCCAGTTGCTGCTACTAGCACAAAAATATTACATTTCTTAATAAAGGAATGGAGTGGAAAAATAGCAAGATTCCTTCTGCATAACACCACCTGTCACCAGAAATGCCTTCTTCAATAAAAACATAAAAAAAGTGTACGACAGTAACTAATAAGGAGATTGTACTGATTAGTCACAACAGTGTTGCTTTTCAAATGCTAATACCCATACTGCCTTCTAATATTGAAAAATTCAGCTAATTAAATTAATACATTTTGTGTAGTTTAAAATTCTTGAGACAGACAAATCATCCTTAATGATTTCTCGTACAACAAAATAAATTCAGATATCAAGGTTCTTATTGTTGGCATGTCCCAAAAACAGCTGAACTCAGTAGACAATGTGAAAAGTTTCTCTCATCTTTTTTCTAAGAACAGGGAGCCATACAGACTCAATCGCCCAGTGAAATACCAACCATATTTATCTCATGGCACTCAAGGAGTTCTGGCATTAAAATTAGGCAAATAAATACTTTCACTGAATGCGGTTAGAATTCTTCTCTTTCATAATCACTGTAGAGCAGATCTCTTCATGAGATTATGGTCATCTGCTCTTTCTCCATCAGGGCATTACCTCTGGTCACCTGACTTTTAACTTTAGATTAGTCACCACAAGAGAGGTAAAAAAAGGACCAGAGAAACTAGATGCTACCAAATTCACAGGACAACATATATTTCACTCCAAATTCCTCAAAATGTCCTCAATCCACAGAACAAAATTAACTCCTATCTTTAACTTAACACTAACAAGCGGTCTACTACACATCTTGAAATATGTTAGCATCAACCAGTTACTAAAAGTTGGCTCCCTAAAGACATCACCAGAATGTATACCTTTCACCACTCAGAAATATTCTAGAGAAACTACCCCCTTATGGAACATTTTTTTCTAAATATAGCCTCATAGATAAGAACCAACATGCCTTTAGACTACAATGTAAACCTAATCTATGTTTTAATAAAACTCTTGGAGAAAGACTTTCTCAAAGATAGTTCCAGCTGTATGGAACTCATTTGCCCAACCTGTGTCATTTTGAGATGTGGCACAAAGTTCAGACTAAAGACACTCAAATCACCTGAAAGAAGGATATAAAAATAATGATGTTTAATGGATACTGGATGATTCAATAAAAAAGGCATAATCTCACTAGTCTTGATTATATCCTTGTTGCCTTTATAACCAATGCACAATCAGTATTTTAATTAATTAACAAATTACATTTTTTTATTTGTTTGAAGTATGTATGTCTGTACATATCTTATTTATTCATTCATTCTTTGTTAACTGTAACTGCTCCTATAATAATTTTCTGCCAATACACAAGTCCACAATTTTTTTAAGAATTCATGATTCGCAATAAATTTTTGACAGAGATTACACCAAAAAGAATTCATGTTGCAATTTTGAAAAAAAGTCTTACATCACATAATTTCTACCAAGTGAAGATGACAAACTGATTTGTCATCAGGTCAGGTTCATGAACACCAGCACTAAGTGTATACTAAGTATACACCATTTTGAGTGAATAGACAAAACAAGCATAACTCCCAACTTCTTCCTCCTAATTTTAGTTTTCATACTAATTTCCTGCAGCCTTAAATATCAAGGAGAATTCACAAAGGTTACCACAAAGTTCAGACAACATGTACACATAGTGTTATCTTTCGGAGTGGCTAGAAAGCACAAAAAAATGTGGTAGGGATGTGTTTGAATATAGATTGTGTACACCTATTGTAGCCATTCAACATTTATTATGAGAGAAGTTTTATACCACACAGAATGTAATTCATTTTAAATAAAAAAGATACATACTAATGAGTAAATAGTAGATAAGGCAGAGATATTACTATTTACATATGTACATATAGACAGTCCCCGGGATATATATATATATATATATATATATATATATATATATATATATATATATAAGCATTGCCATGCAACAAAATAGCAAGTCCTGACAAGTCTTGAAACCAGGGCACTGTAAACTACAGTCAAAGTAATGCACCATTACACAATTTGAGCTCTATACAATAGTGATGATTTTTCCAACATATCAGTTAGTAGAGTCATTCAACCGTAGGGAAAGGATTCTGTATAATCAGTCAGGTTTTCCATATATACATGAGAATGTCCAAATGTAAACAGTGTACCCACTGCAAATATATCTTGGAAGGTGATAGCGTATTCCTTAAAGGTTATGGATGGGTGAAACTACTACAAAAATACAATTGTAGTAGTAAGAATGAAATATATGCTGGTATTTGTCAGACGTGTGCCTGTTTTTATACAGGCAAAACCAAGAATGCTTTTCGAACATGTATTTACCAGCATTTATATGACATTAGGAAAGTAAATTTAAAAAAATCACTGGCTAAACATGTCAATGCCTACCCGGGTCACAATTTCAAATTCACAGTTCTTGAACAACTAACAGTAGATAAGAGAGGAGGCCCTATAGAATATTTACTTGAATATAAAGAACTGTTATGGCAATTGAGGGTTAATGCCAACAGTAATCCAGGGCTGAATGACATGGTGTCATTGACCAGTTTTTTGAAACTAAAAGCAAACTTTTTTTATGTAATTTGTTAACTTTTATTATTATATTACTACAACATTATTATTAGAATATTTTACTATTTCATACAACTTAAGTTAACACCTTAGGTTTGAAGTTTTTAACATTATTAGATATCTTAAGCAGTGCAATATGACTTGTGGTTCTGTATGTAAGAAAAAGGGAGTCTGTATCTTTAAATATAAATGATGTTCAACACACATCTGTTAATGATGTCTTTGTAATGAGTATTTAAGGAGCTGAGGGGCGATACTCTGTTTTTTCTGAAGAAGTCAACTGTAATTTGTGACGAAAGCACTCAACATTAAATTTTATTCTTGTTCCTGTGGTGTCAGCTCGCTTTGTGGTTTCCTAGCTTAGTACTGTTTCGTTTGGTTTTCAATATATATATATATATATATATATATATATATATATATAAAACATAAATTTATTTATTTATTTGTTTTTATTTATTTCACATTTGTTAACTGGGTTAGTCCAACTGGGTAAGAAATTACCTATTTTCAGTGGAGACCCGAGGGGAAAAGCCCCGAACAAAACATACAAATACATACAAATAGAGACAAGTTAACAATATAAAGGGCAAAACAAACTTATGGATACAATGGATAAGAAAATAAATGTAATCCCAATATATATATAACAGCTACAAACACATGCAATCTGAGGGTCATGTTGCTCAATATTAGAAGTCTAACTCTCAAACTGCACTCACTTGAAGCACTCCTTAAAATGGAGAACATTTATATTAGTGCTGTAACAGAGGCTTGGTTAAAGGCAGCAGAAAGCACACCTGCACTACAAGCATATAACTCATTACACACCTTTTGGACCCAGATCTTGGACTGAAGCTCCAAAGGTGGAGGTATTTCCATATTCATAAATTATGCACGCACCTCTAGATTGGTAGCCCAACATAACACATCACAGATACTGCAGGTGGAGCTTTTATTGGGTAAGACAGCGATTCAGGTCGTAGCCTGCTATCGATCCTCAGTCATGTCCCAAGACTCACACTCCATGTTCCTAATCACCCTGGTGAATATTAATGTCCAACCTAACATTGTCATACTGATTTATTTCAACTACTCCTCCATTAACTGGGGAAGCTACTCATGCTACTCATACTATAAAATCTCCTCAGTTCCACTTCACTATTACCTCTGACAATGGAACCTGCATTTCCCCTGATTCTACTGCCCAACTACTTGGACTAACTATTGACCATAACCTCACCTTCGATGCCCATGTTAATAATATTATAAAAAAAAAAAAAAAAAAAAAGGCTCCCTGTATAGAATAAAACCTTCCCTTACCTCTCAGCTAAAAAATCATAGCCCCAGACTCACCTTTACTTCCTTTTTTCTATGCTTCTGCCATTTACACCAATCTATCTAAGCATAATCTCACCAAACTTGAAACTAGCTACAATAACATAACCAGATTTGCCACTGGCTCTCCATACAGAACTCATCACTGCCTTACCTTTAAACAACTCAGATGGTTAGAACTACAAGCGACTACAACACAATCAACTTGTGATTGCACAAAAAATCCTGCACCATCCTTCTAATACTCCCCTTACTAATCTGATCTCCCTTATAAAAATCTTTTCTTTTCGCCAGCTAATAAACTTCTTATTGCCTGCAACCCTTCTAATAACAAAGCAGGCAATTCCCTCTTCTCCAATGTTGTGGGTAGAATCTGGAACAAACTTCTAAATACACTCACCTCACTCTCATCCTCTGTAATCTTTAAAAAACACCTTAGAGACCACCTTAAAATACATTGGCTTTGCCCCTGCTCAAAGCCTGATTGAATCTACTTTTTCATCTCCCTCCCCTAGTTCTTACTTTCCTGCTTCCTTAACAATTATCCTCCCATATCTTATGAACAACACTATAACACGTTTCCTAATGTTAAATTGTTTTAGTTTTGATTGACTTCACATGAACCCTACTAAAGCATTAAGACTTGTTTAATTTTTTTTACTTCTACTCTAATGAAACGCTACATTATTCAACACATTTTTTTCATGTCTTATTTTGTAATGTAAAACTAATCTTTTTTATAATATTTTGAATGTATTAATTTACTTATGTTGGAGCTTTTCTCCTCGGGCCTCTACTGAAAAGGGATATGTATCCAGCTAGACTAGCCCAGTCAACAAATGTAAATAAATAAAAAATAAATAAAAATGTACCAATGCACTTGCCCAATGTTTCATAAAAGCCTTTCCAAAGCTAACTTTGGCCTCCAAAAAACAGAGGTGGCTAACCTCATGCCAGCCATGCAAATGGAGACTAGTTGCACGACTGCAAAATCAAACTCCAATGCTCTCTGAACACATACACAAATGTATGGATCCTGCCATACCCAATAGAACCAAGACGCTCTCCTCCAAAAAATTGAAGCCAATCCTGTGGTCCCCTGCCATTAAGAAATTCAAAAACAGAAGGAGGAAACTGATATTGAATAAGGTGAAGTCCCAAGACTGGAATAACACCCTTATCAGCCTCAACAAAAAGTTGAGATCCCTCATCAAATACTGTAAAGCTAGCTGTGAAAACAGAATTGCAGCACATATTAAAGACAACCACAAGGCCTCCTAGAGTTATGTAAAGAATCTCCATGGCAATACCAACATTTGCTCTGAGGTACAGAACAATGGTACCTCCTAGACTGAGCCAACAGATATTGCCAATATACTGGCTGACAGTTTCAGTGCCAACTTTACCCCCTCTCCCCCCAAAGACCAATCACAATACCAGTACACTGCCAGGCACCCAGTCTTACTGCTGTATAGGTTAAAACACCACTGTCCAAGGCCAAGAATAGAGCTTCTATGGGACTTGACAATATCCCTGACTGTGTTCTACATGAACTACAGAGTGACCTGGCACCTCACCTGTGTGCCTTGTTCAATCACAGCCTCACCTCAGGCTTTGTCCCTACCAAATTGTGCACTGCTACAGTCACCCCTCTCCACAAAGGAGGAGCAACTACAGACCATGGGAACTATTGCCCCATTAGCCTGACACGTCTGTTATGCAAAGCTATGGAATGCATCATCATACACCTAATAAACAGGACTATGGAAATCTCCAGACTCAGGATCCCACACAGTTTGGTTTTGTGAAGGGTAGGTCATGCCTGCTCAATCAACCTGGACAACTTCTTTGAGTCAGTCACCCAAGCTGCAGATGAAGGCAAGGTGGCTCATATAGCCTAATCAGATCTGGCCAAAGCCTTTGATAACATTCCCCATTCAGAAATCATGCAAAAACTCACTAAGCTAGGCGTCAACTCCTATATCACTAGGTGGGTTGCAAACTGGCTCAGAGATAGAACTCACAGTGTAGAAATAGCTGCCTCCAAGTCAGACTGCTGAGCAGTCATAACTGGAGTCCCACAGGTTCTGTCCTGTGTCCTCTCCTGTTTAGTATATACTTCTCTGAGGTCCATGCCAACATGAAGGGACTCTGGCTGACAAAGTTTTGCAGACAATTACAAGTTGGGAGCTAATTATTAACTACACAAGGGATGTTGGCATCCTACAGAAAGCATCACTGAGACCAATGACTGGTGTCAGAGCCATGGCCTTAAGCTCAATGTCTAAAAATGTCTAGTCATCCAGTTTGGGAAAAACACTGTTGCCATGAATTACAACATCGATGGTAGTCCCCTGAACACAGAAGGCGTTATAACAGATCTGGGTACACAGGTTGACAGCAATGTCTGTTCTGACCACTACATTGCCAGTGTGGTCAGAAAGTCCTTCTATGTAGCACATCTCCTTACTAACGCTTTTGCATCCAGGAAGGAAGAGGTAATTGTCCCCCCGTACTCTTCTTGACAGAGTGACACAGTTTGTTTTAGTATACATATTCTGATGGATGTGAAGTATGAAAATGAAATGTATGTCATAATTTACTGACAACAATCATATAATCACAGTGATTTACCAGAGCAATGAGAATAATTTGTACAACAGACCAGAAATATGAGCAATAAACCTGGACATCATGAAACAATCCAACCAGTTGATAGGTATGGTCAAAACCCCTTAATGTCATGAATCTGGATTAAGGCTGACAAAGTGGTGGGTGGAAGCCATAAAAATTGGGATGTACCTGAAATACTGGCATAGATAAGCTGATACAGTTGCTGCAGTAACACCCTCCTGTGTGCTCTAACATATATTTAGTGAAACAGCACAACTAATTGAAATAGCGAATCTGTTATGGGTAATTACACATGTATTTGCAAATATTTCAGGCACTACAGGGATGTAACAGCACTGAAAACCAGACACCAGTGTGAAAGTGCATACCCACAACCAATATCACCACAGTCCCAGTGACATACCGGTAAGTCAAGTGAACAGTAGAGTATACAGACTGTGTGAACAAATACATCATTGTTTGCCACTCACACACTAGCCCCACATATACTAGCCCAATACTCAGTGTAGTCTAAATCCTGACCATGGTACAGGACATGTCTCAGTCTGCTCCTAAAACACATACAGCCAATAAACCATCAGAAACTAGAGCAGCATGCACAGTCAGATAAAAAAGGAGCCATAACACTTACATCTACCCCCTCCATACACAGCCCAAATAACATGAACATATCACTGTCAGATGTAAAATCACTCACTAAATGCATGTCCACACAAACCCTGTCAATCTATCAACCCACCATATGTATAACAGCACTGATGATGTAGAATCTGTTCACAATTCTGGGGATATGTCCCCCATGTTGTTGGGCTGTCTCCAAATGTCCTGTCCTGTGAAGTATTCCCACCTACTGTCTGTGAATCTGCAGCCCACCACCTCTGCAATGTCCTTCACACAGGCAAGGAAAAGGGGCAAGGCCCACATGAAGGATGTCCCATATGTTGATACTAGCAGCAGTGTCCAGTTCCACAGCACAATATTATGTGGGCACCTATAATTGACATCTGCACATCTACACAGAGGACAGACAGAAAGTAGATAGCAAACAGGTCATGCATTGGGATGAATGTTTTGAAGGACAGAAGTCTGAAACTGAAATGTATGCCATTACTACATGACAGCAGTCCTCAATGACATGGCCAAAAAAAACATAGTACTCTACAGTTAATATAATAATATCATATTAATATCCAGTAGGAGATACAGCAAAACATACAGCTCAAACACAAACAACAAGATAGTGTAGTACTAACAGTACCAGCTTTGCGTGCAGGGGTGCATGGTTCACATACTACAATCTTCAATCTACTTTTACATGGAAAAGCACTGTTAAAAGTACTCATTTAATAATACAATATGTGTTAAATTATTTTGGTCAACCAGTGCACTGTAGCTGGTGTAACATGCAAGTGTGAGTGCATATAACGTGATACTACCCATGTATAAAAAAAAAAAAATGTGATACTACCCATGTATACCCAAGTGTCCCATACAGTACAGTCACACCCCTTGCTACCATAATGACAGCACATAGAAGCATGTTATGTACAGGAAATTAAATACACTTATTACATAATATCATTACTCTGCTATTTTATAAGACTGGAATGTGAGCAATGGTTACTATGGCTGAGCTATGCTTAGCAGGTTTAAGCATTGCTTAAATGTGAATGCCAAGCAGATTTGTGCACTGGTAAGCATTGCTAAGTGAATCCTAGATGGTGTAAGCACCTATTCATTTAGCCATGTATTAGCATTGCTTACTGTCACGCAAACCCGCACAAACCCACTTAAAGCTGCTCAAAACTACCTTAATCACTGTCTATCCAGCAGCCCTTGTTCTGCCTAGCAACAAAATAAACAGCCCTTGCTGCACACCATAATCACAGCAATTTGCCACTAAGCCATCTGAGTTGTATGGTTTTTGAATGTTTTTTCAAACATACTATGGAAATACATATATGTGTATAACAATATATAGATATATTACCAATAAATACTGAGGTATATATATATATATATATATATATATATATATATATATATATATATATATATATATATATATATATATATATATATATATATATATATATGTGTGTGTGTGTGTGTGTGTGTGTGTGTGTATAATATATATATATATATATATATATATATATATATATATATATATATATGCATACATGTCTCAAAATGCCCATACAAGCATATGCTGCTGATAGACCACCCATAACTGGGGCAGCACACACAGTTGGATACAAAAGGATCCATGACACTCACATCTGCCCCCCCCACAGGCCAAATAATAACTGAACAGTACGCTGCTACAAAATCATGATAGGCCATACACAATGGCCAGACATACAAGGAACTGTTAGCAAAAGAACTAAAATGACTGAAGATAGTAAAGAGAAATACAACCAGCCATTAATTCACAAAAGTTCATTATACTCTTGTGCCAAAGCCTTCAAGGAGTGAAACATTACAAGACATACTTGCCTTAAATACAATACTTTTTATTTTATTTTTTATTTTACATTGGTTAACCAGGAAAGTCCGACTGGATATAGGTCCATTTTTAGTGGAGGCCCGGGGAGAAAAGCTCCAGACATACATTACATGGATACATACAGCGAAATATTACAAAATGCACATTTGTTCAACAATAGATACAAACATAGTCAAGATTTTCTAGCATACATACAGGAATATTAGAAGTTATTAACTGTTAAGGGAGAACGCATACATTATTAGTGATTCACATACAGTTTAGTAGTACATGGTTGTGCCAAGTTATCATCTTTACTTTAGTACTTTTCAGTAGGTAAGAGATGTAATCAGTTTTCTAATCAATTAATTAATCAGAGTAATACAATGAAAGCTTCTTCATGTAATATGGTTTTCATTTATAGTTGGTATTTTAGTAGGGATTAGTCAGGGTTTGTACAGGGACAAAGCCAATGCATTTTTTTGTTGTTTTTAAGAGATGTTTTGAATTGGGTTAAGGAGGGAACTGTAGTAAGTTCCGCAGAAAGTAAGTTTGAGGTTTTGCCAACAGAGTTGGTAAATAGTGATTCACCAGCTGAATTATTGGATTTAACAGCTTTTACTGGCATTCTGTTGGAGGAGCAGATTGTTTTTAGGTTATTGTAGGGAGTGATAATATTTTTCAGTATGAGTGTACTGTCTGGTTGGTAGAGAACTTTGTGAACAACTAATCATTGGTTATATTGAAGTTGGTAGGGTAGTTCTAGCCAGCCTAGTGATTTAAGGTTTAGACAGTGATGTGTTATATATGCTGATCCTGTGGCAAATCTGGCAATATTATTGTAGCAGCTAGTAAGTTTATGGAGGTCAGATTTGCTTAGGTTTGTGAAGATGGGTGAGGCATAAAGAAGGGTTGATAGTAAATGTGTACAGGCAATCACAGTCCTAGCAGATGGGGTTAGGAATTGTTTAATCTTATATAAATAGCCTAGTTTCTTATTAACTGTTTTAATAGTTTTATCGACATGAGTATCAAATTTAAGGTTGTTGTCAATAATTACTCCTCGTAGTTTAGTACTTAGTTCTCGGAAAATTATGATACCATTGTTAGATGTCATGGTGAGAGATGATAAAGGGACCTTGTGAGTGGGGGTAAAGAGGAACAGCTTAGTTTTATTTGGGTTTAATAATAGACAGTGACCAGTGAGCCAGTTTTTACTTTGTTGAAGGTGTTTTGGTATAAAGAATGTAGGTCTGTGGGGGAGGTGGCAGCACAGATAAGGGTTGAGTCATCTGAATACTGAATACAAGTTTCATCTGAGATGATATTATGCACATCATTAATAAAGATGGAGAATAAACGAAACAGCACACAGATACCACAGTAAATTCCACGATCCACGCTTAATTAGAATAAAAGCACAGCTCTTTATTTCAAAAACATTAAATGCAACATTAATTACCATTATAGGTTTATACACTTGAAAATCAAATCTTTATCAAAAAACAATATTATACTGTAAAGATGGAGAATAGAAGGGGGTCTAATATAGACCCCTATGGGACTCCAAGGGTGATTGGTAATAGAGAAGATAAGTTATCTTTCCATAGTACAGCTTGTTGTCTGCCATGTAGATAGGAAGGAAACCAGATAATTGCTAGGTTTTCTATGTTTACCATGTTGAATGTCTTGGAAAGGTCTAGGAAGAGGGCTGAGGAGAGCTTGTTGTTATTATGGATTTGATTTATTGTGTGAGAGAAGGAAAGAAGGGCTGAGGTTATACAATGGCAAGGTCTAAATCCGTGCTGGGAAGGGGCTAGAAGATTGTTCAGATTAAGATAAGCTAGGAATTTTTTATGAATACATGTTTCCATACTTTTAGCCAAGGGTGACAGGATGGCTATAGGCCTGTAATTTGAGAGTTCAATGGAATTTCCCCCTTTATGGAGAGCAATAATGTAGGAGATTTTCCAGACAGAGGGGATATAAGCTTCAACAATTGATCTATTGATTAGTATTGAAATGGGATAAGCTATTTCATTGGCGGCTTTTTGGAGATACTCTGCGGGTAGTAGGTCAGAGTGGTGGGTTTCAATTTCTTGAAGCAATTAACACTTAATTACATTTAAATACACAGCCTCCAATTACATTCCTCATTTAACCCCTAAGGGATAAAGCATCACCTTTAAAAATATAAATTGATTCTGTACATAACAATTGTTCCTTTATGACTGTTTGATCAAACCGAAAACAGGCATTTTCCAAAACAGTACCTTGTAACCCACTACTGTCCCTATGGTGAGGTTTATTCAAATGTAGAGCTATAGAACTGTCATCTTTCTTAATAGTAATATGTCTCTCATGTTCTAACAGCCTACTTTTAAAACACGTATTACTCTCCCCCACATAAAATATGTTACAAGGGCATCTAAGAGCATTCCCTATACACTGACCTCTTGAATGTACAGAGTTCCACGTGTTTTCCAGCCTTTCCCCTCAGCAGGAATGACAGCACTAAATAATGATAGAACATACCTATCAAACCTCTACTGTATGACATCTGGACAAAGCCTGACATAATTGGGTGACAGAGGCCCAAAAACATGGCCATACATGAAATATTGCTTTTATACACTGAGAAGGTTGCTGGTGTTACATGGTTTGTTGTAACATATATTTTCTGAGAGATATGAAATCAGAAACACAAATGAATGTTAGCATTTACTGATTGCAATCACCATAGTATGCTACTGATTTGCCAAGGACAACACCTGTCTGGGGAACAGACCAAACATAACAGGCAAACCTCTGGCTATTATGTGGTTAGCCCTACAGCTGAGAGCTATACAGACACAGAACTTTGTCAGACTGAAACCCATGCAGAAGTATCATGTTCAGACAAACCCTGTTAAACTAGCAGTATTCAAAACATATAACAGCAATACTCACAATCTGCCCCTAAGTCTTGAACTTTCTCCACAATTTAGTTGGTTTGCCTCCACAAGTCTTGTTGTAAGAGGTATTAGCTCACACACCTCCAAGATGTCTTCCCCACAGGTAAGGGAAAGAGCCAAAGTCCACATGGAGTACTCAGTTATAGCAGCGTGTTGCCATGCCATTGTCTATAGGAAAAACAACAAAGCTGTTCTGCATGCAATTAGCAAGTGGGGGACAATAACTCATGCAGAAGCCATCAGCTACTCATGAGCATTACCTACAGAAGGCAAGCCACTGCCTATGCAAAACAGATGTACACCCTACATGTGTGGGAGAGGGAGAGGGAGAAATCGAGGAAAAGAAAACAAATAAAAGCATATAACCACCTATACTTGGAAAAATAAAAAGACAGGTATGTCGAACAAGTAAGCATGTAGTGGACTGCAGTAGGAGGTATGTAAGAAAGGGAAAAGGGTATTTTTAACATATATGTCTCAACAAAGCTTGCTGTACTAATATATTGCTGATCAGAACCTATGGCCATACCATCTGTGTCTGTCTGCAGTGACATAGATCATAGGTAATGCCCCAGGAAAGAATGGCACACATATGACTTCTACTGGAATGTGTGTTGAACAATACTGACTTTGACAATGCTAGGCCAGCTACTGGGAAGTTGTACAAATCCACATCTTACTTGTGAATACAACTATGATATACTTGTTTGCCTCAGAAATGTGAGAGACCTATACATGGTATTTGCATAGTAAAGTACTGCTGCAGATGTGTGTGTTGAACTGCATGTTATCTACTGAGTTCATAACATTTAACTGTCAAGTGTTATGCACACTGACCATATGTGTGCCTCATATTTATAGTCATTTACCCATAGAGTGGTGTTATGTCTGTCAAATCCTTGCCAAATCTGGGAAGACTGACATTACAACATCTTCTTCATTGTCCTCTGGCTTTTCCCATTCGGGATTGCCACAGTGAATAATCTGTTGCCATTTCTGCCTGTCCTATGAATCTTGCTCTCTCACACCAACCACTGCATGTCCTCTCTCACCACATCCAGAAACCTTATCTGAGGCCTTCCTCTCTTTCTCTTACATGGCAGCTACATCCTTACCATCCTTTCCCAATATACTCAGCACCCCTCCTCAGTACATGTCCAAACTAATGTAATCCTGCCTCTCCAACATTGTCTCATATCAATCCATCATGGCCTGAGCCTCTCATATACACATTGCTAAACCTGTGCACCTGTGTCACACGCAGTGCAAATCATAACATCAGTAACTCTGATATGTGCAGCTCTGACTCCTGCCTTTTTCTCAATGGCACTGTCACCAACCGATATAACATAGCTGGTCTCACTACCCTCTTGTAGGCCTATCCTTTCACTGTTACTGGTACCCATCTGTCACAAATCACTCCTGACACTCTTCTCCATGCTCTCCATCCTGCCTGTTCTCTCTTCTTCACCTGTCCTCCACAGTCATCATTACTCTGAAATGTTGATCTCAATCATTTAAACACATCCACCTGTGCCAAATCTGCTCCATGCATTCTCAACATTCTGCTATCCTCCCTCTCATTCACACATATTCTGTCATAGTCCTGCTGGCCTTCATTACTCCCCTCTCTACAGCATATCTCCACCTCACTAGGGTCTCATAAATCTGTTCCCTACTCTCAGTACAGATCACACTCAATTATATCCCTCTGTATTTACCACAGCTCTGCACATCAATCTTATTCTTAAAAACATACCCAAGCACTTTCTCTCCACCCCTCGTGCAACCTCACACTTCCAGGATATCAGTAAATAATCAGCTAAAAACACCACTGCCATTTCCCTTAAACACCTCCATGTTTCCACTGATATGTAATGTGGACCAACAGGCTTGCCAGTAGTCATCATCTTCATAGCTATCCTTACATCCTCCTTGTTAAGCTGTTGCACTTCCTGATTCACCATACCAACATCATACAATCTTCTTTGTCTCATTCTTTTAATTTATCAGCCTCTCAAAGTACTCTGTCCATGTGCCCAACATACTCTCCTCACTTGTGAGTACATTTACCTCATTATGCTTTGTTACCTTTATCTGCTGCACATCTTTATTAGCTCAGTATATCTGTGTAGCCAATTGGTACAACTCCTTTCATCCCTCCTTAGTGTCCAACCTGCCATACAACTCTTCATATGCTTCATCCTTAGCCTTTGCCACCTCTCTCTTTGCCATGCACCTCATCTCCTGTCTACTTCCCTCCATTCTCTGAAAGTCCCATTCCTTCTTCCCCAACCTCTTTCTCTGTTTACTGTCTTGTACTTCCTCAGTCCACCATCAGGTCTCCTTGTACTACTTCCTCCATTCACATGTCACACCAGGCAACTTTCTAGCCATCTCCCTTAGTAGTTCTGCTGTACTTAACTAGATATTTAGTAAATTGACATTGTCACCCAAAGCCTGTCCTAACTCTTCCTTGAACTCCACCTCACAATCACCCTTTTCCAATTCATACCATGTGATCCTTGGTGCCAAACTCACACTACCCCTCTACTTTATCACCAATATCATCTTACAGACCAACATTATATGCTGTCTAAATACATTTTCCCCTGTCATCACTTTACAGTCTCCAATCTCCTTCAAACTGGCCCTTCTACATTGGATATATTCCACCTGTGTGCATCTTAGTCCACTCTTGTATGTCACCCTATGCTCCTCCCTCGTGTTATAGTACATATTCACCACAGCCATGTCTATCCATTTTGCCAAATCAACTACCATCTCACCATCTGCATTCCTTTTAACACCATACATACCCATCACTTCCCCATCCCCTCTCTTCCCTTCACCAACATGCCCTTTGGTATCTGCTGCAATGACCACTCTATCACCCTCGAGTACAGTCATCACCACATCATCCAACTGACTTCACAATTATCTTTCTCATCCATCACACAACCAACTTGTGTAGCATATGAGCTCCTCACCAACCTTGGGGCACCCACACCAGTACAACACCAAGGTACAGAGCCCAACATGCTGGGGGTGGGTGGCACCCAAACAATGGACAGAGAGTGTGCAGGTAAGGGCCTAGTGGGGATTAGAACACTAATGTATCAGACAAACTTGTATCTGTAGAGTATCTACATCCATGTGTCAAGTCAGATTGCAGTTGTGGATGAGGTTTTCTAATGCACAGAGGTGCATATCTATGGTGAAGACAGTATATTGTGTAGTATTCGGGTTTGTACTGTAAATGTGCAGACATGCTGCATCCATCCCGTACCAAGGCCACATGTGAGTCTGCTAACAATACCTCTCTCTCACAACTACCTAAGTCCCACTGGTCTGCATATGGGACAGCAGCCAGAAGCTGGTGAGTAAGAAATTGTTCTATTGTGGTTTGGAAATACACCATGCATGTGAAGGGTATGCAATTTACCATGCGCACAACTATCACTAATAGCCATATTGCTTTATGTGCATGTTCACTTGTGGTGGCATTAACTGCATTGCATCACAGTAGTCATCACAGGGGCCTATGTGAGGAGAATTTAACATTCCTGTAGCATACCTCACAACTTGCCAGTGCAACATATCTGGACAGAAACCAGAAAAATGGGCTGGACAAACAGCCTAAGGTAGGGACATGTGTGAAACATTACTGGTATACAGTGGATATAAAATGTGTACACACCCCTGATAACATGCCAGGTGTTTCTAATACATACACATTGGGACCACAATATGGCAGTCCACACCTCTTCCAAACTTTAATGTGATCCATAACATAAACAGTTCACTTGTAAAACCAAGCATCTGGACTCATGTATTGCACTTACAAGCCTGGACAAGTAAGAGGGTGGCAGACATTGTATCAGCATGATGTTTCAGTCAGATATGATACCTGATGCTGCCATATGTATCAGTACACTCACTGTAGCCTATTTGGCAACAATATCACATACATGGGCATTGTTAAGGCACACAGACCACGTATAGGTTCCAAACATCTGGATATTCCAGACACATCTGTACAGAAGACTGTACAATGGTTTAACATGTTGCATGTGAGGCAGATGCTGTTACCACACTATATAAAGTAATGGCATAAGGAGGTGGTCACGAGACGTGTATGGTACACACATAAAAATGGTATAAGCCACTCAAGATATGATACACACACACACACACACACACACACACACACACACACACACATGCCAGTATTGGGATTAGAACTCCTGCCTATCTATTTATTTCTACTATAGTGCCAGGAGCTTACACAATTTCACCTAGTCCAAAGGTACTTCTAGGGTGAATGACTTCAACAAGACTACTAAATCAGAGTAAGGGGAAGTTTAAGGGGTGGTACACAAGTCAAAAATGGTATAACCCACACAGTACATGATTCTCACACTCACACACAGTTGTCATTATTCAGATTAAAATTCCTGCTATCTGGTTATTTTTACTACAGTGTTATGTAGTTATCAGATGTGCCATGGAGCTTATACAATTGTGCCTACTCCAAAGGTACTTCTTAGGTGAATGACATCAACCAGACTACTAAACTGGAGGGGGTGAAGTGTAAAGGATGGGAAACAAGACAAAAATGGAATAACCCACACAGTACATGATTCTCACACACACGCAAAGACTTGCCAGTATTGAGATTAGAACCCCTGCCTATCAAGTTATTTGTACTATAGAGTTATGTAGTTACTGCATATATTACAGAGCTTACTGAACTTACAGCTGGCTAAAGGTGCTGATAACTGCACAGCTGAGGTAAAGTATAACAGGTGGCAGGAAGTCTGCCTTCAGTTTCTCCATTACATCTTGCTAGTTCTTTCTGTCTTGCACTTCAAATAGCATAATAGCTTTCCACTTCAACGGGTTATTGTATCAATAAGTGTATCACACCTGGGAGCCATCAGCAGTACTCATTCATCACGGAATTAGCCCCAGTACTTACTAGCTATGACCACCCCTCCTGGCATGACTGAAGTGCGGTTTTCTGTGCTTTCACCCACTAACCTGGTGCACTTGTCCATTCTGAGGGACTGCTGCAACTGCCACATGTACACAGACAATCCTTTCCTCTAAACTCCAAATACTCAGACCAGTGAGAATTACCCCTATATCACCAAATGTATAAATATGCACTCTCCAGTAAAGACTGAACTAGCTGGTCAAGAGGATAAGATCAACACCTGCATCACACCATGGGAAACACATAGTTTGCCACAACACTCACTATGACAGCCCTGACATACACTGAACAGCCACACACCCACCTTCACAGAGGCACTCAATGGACATTTATACAAACAGCACAGACCAGCAAGACAGACACCCACTCAGACACCACGACACAGCACATGCCAAATGACACATATGTCACCTACACAGTGTGCCCCTCAACCTAAGCTCCTAAGGCTAACCACCTTGCATAATACAGTGATCATGGGTGATACAGTACTGTGGAGCACAGATGTCCCACTCACTGAGTTGAATATGGAGGAGGTAACAGCCAACTGTCTATCACATGCCACCATCCAACATATGACACACCTAGTCAGACCACTCCACAACAACAACAAGTATCACTCTATCATCATCCATGTGGGTGTGAATGACCTGAGACACACCTCCCTGGACTACATGACAAGCGACATGGTGGAGCTCTCAGAATATGTGGGCCAAGCAGATATGCCAGTAGCCCTGAGCAGTATACTACCGTCACCCAGAATGATGCTGCAGTACTTTCAACAGATAATTGACTGCAACATCGGCTTACCTGTTGTGTGTCATTCTCAGGGGATCTAGTATTTCTCTTCATGGGATAACATGATTGACAGACCTCAATGCCTTGCCAGAGATGTCCTAAATCTGTCAGCCCTGGGTTTCCAGGTACAAGATAAGTGTCTTGCCACCCCTATACTGCCTTATTAGGCAGTGTTCCAAATCAAATTACCATTGTAACAGCTAGACATGTATGCAGACTGAAGGTCATGCTGCTCAACAGTAGACATCTAACTGTCAAGATGCAGTCACTCAAAGCACTCATCAGAGTGGAAGACATTGACATTTGTGCTGTAACGGAGAGGTGGTTCACAGCAGCAGACAGCAGCCCAGCACTAACAGGCTTTGACACATTCCACAGCTGTCAACCCCCAAACATGGACCACACCTCCACAGGTGTTGCCTCCATATTCATAATGGATATCCACACCTCCAGACTAGTATCCCAGCATAATGCATTGGAGGTACTGCCGACCTGACTTTGGGTAATAGTGCAATCCACACCATAGCCTGCTATTGGTCCCCATCTATGTCCCTAGACTGTCAATGCACATTCCTCAACACTCTGGCATCAATGAAGGTCCAACCCAACATGACTTCAACTATCCCTCCATCACCTGGGGAAAGTAGTCAAGCACCAGTACACTGGCCCAACACTTCCTGGAATTCATAAGTTCTAATGCCCTGGACCGGCTCATACTGACCCCCAGTAGAGGATGCAACAACCTTGACCTGTGTTGATTACTTACATATGTGACTGTTGCTTGACCACAGTTGTCAATCCCTACATGGTCAGATCCAAACATGATGTAATCAACATGGAATTCAACATCTCATCCACACCCCCCACAAAAGTAACCACCTTACAAAACCTCTCCAAAGCTGACTTTGCAGTCATAAAAACAGGGGTAGATGACTTCACTGCATGCATGCCAATTGGAAATAGCTGCATGACTGTCAAATCATACACATATGCACTGCACAAACATGTACATGTATGCATGGCACTAGCCATAGCCAACAGAACTCAGACACTGTCCTCCAAACACTGGAAGCCAGCGTGATGGTCCCCTGCCATTAATAAAGTGTACAACAGAAGGAGGACACTGTTGCAAAAAAAAGGAGGTGTCCCAAGACTGGTGAACCCCCTTATTAGCCTCAAACACAACTTGGGATCCCTCATGGAATCATCTAAGGACAGCTATGAAGGCAGAATTGCAGCAGACACTGACGACAATCACAAAAGCCTTTGATAGTTATATCAACAACCTCCACATGAATAACCAAATAACCACAAGTGCTGTGAGTTACTGCACAATGCTAATTCCTATTCTAAGACAACAGATATTGGTCACAGTCTTGCCAACACATTCAGTGCCAGCTTTACCCCTCTCTCCCCCAAGGGGACAGTCACAATGGCAGATGAATGACAGGCACACAGCATTACTGCAGGCCAGGTCAGACTTTCATTGTCCACAGGCAAGAATACAGCTTCCATGGGACCCCAACATATCCATGGATGTGTTCTACATGACATACAAAGAGACCTGGCACCACATTTGTGCCCCCTGGTCAGTCACAGCCTCACCTCAGGCTTTGTCCCTCCAAAATGGTACACTGCTACAGTCATCGCTCTCCATAAAGGGGTAGCATCTACAGATCCGGGGCATTATTGGGCCCTTAGCCTAGCAAGTCTACTATGTATGGGTATGGACTGCATCATCAGGGACCTGATTGACCAAGATATGGGTGACCTCCTAATTCTGGACCCCACACAGGTTGGCTTTGTGAATGGCAGATCATGCCTGCTCAACCTGGTTGATGTCTTTGAGTGAGTCTCCAGGGCTGTTTATGACAGTAAGGCACTGCATACATCCTACCTCAATCTGACCATGGCTTCTGATACCATTCCTCAGTCAGAAAGTATTGTTAAACCCAACAAACTAGGAATCAATCTCTATATTAATGGGTCATTTGCAAATTGGTTCACAGAATACACACAGTGTTACAGTGGCAAACTCCAAGTCAGACTGGCAAGCAGTCACAAATGGAGTCCCACAGGGATCAATACTGGATAGTGTCCTGTCCAGCATCTACTTCTCAATAGTCCAGGCCAACACAGAGGAACTCTGGCTGACCAAGTTCACAGAGGACTGCAAGCTGGGAGCTATCATGAACTCCACAAGTGATACAGACATCCTACAGAAAGGCCTCACTGAGACCAATGAGTGGTGTGGAAACCATGGCCAGAAGCTTAACACCACAAAATGCATCATCAACCCCTTTGGTAAAACACACAGTTCTCAGTAAAAACCATATTGATGGGAGCCCAATGAACATTGTAGGCATTATAAGAGATCTGGGGACACAGGTTGACAGCAACTTCTCCTTCAAGCACCACATTGCCATTGTGGTCAGGAAGTCCTTCTATATGACATATTGCTTTACCAAGGGTTTTGCATCCAGGAAGACAGAGGTAATGATCTCTGTCTACTATTCCCTCATTAGATCATTCCTCAAGTATTAGGGCTCATTTGCCATGTACCTCACTAGACATCTGCAACAGCTGGAGAGGCCACAGAAGCACCTCACAAAGGGGTTCCTATGCATTAAACACACATCCTACACAGACAGACTCAGAAGAACCAAGCTATTCTTTGCATCATATCACCTAATTAGCAGCTATCTGTACTTGACTTACAAAGCCATGTCTGACCCAGCTGTTTTAGAAATGCTACATATAAAGCCATCCACACCACATACTGCTGAATCTTCCACCTCAGCACCACAATCACAACATGCTGGTGGGACAGGTCCTTCACCAAGAGACTGCACATGTCCTAGAATACACTTCCCAAACATGTCATGCAGAGCACCTAGCTGACCCTGTTCCAGAGAAATCTTGATGAGTGGATGGGTAATAGACAGTTCAACTCAAGGATCACTGCAGTGGCTATACTTGATACAGGCACTTGAAAGTAACATCGGATGGCACAATGGCAGGGCCCTTCTATGTGCTAGGCTTGTAAAGGCTCCTGGGCCATTTGCCTACTACACACTTGTGAACCTATAAAGGGAATGACATCAGCAGGACTGATAAAGTAGTGCAGTGGGTGTTAAACTTATCAAAATACTTTTTCCTACAAACAGGCACACAATTGTCAGATGTGAGAATAGAACCACTACCTAACTATTTATGTGTATTAGAGTGTTACACAATTACTACACATGCTACAGAGCTTACTGAGCTAAAAGTTGGCCAAAGATGCTGATATGGGGAATAACATCAGCAGGACTGATAAAGTAGTGCAGTGGGTGGGAAGCATCAAAATACTTCTGCTTACAAACATACATACCCACACACACATTTGCCGGATACAAGAAGAGAACCCCTGCCAGACTACTTATTTGTACTATAGTGTTAAGCATTTATCTCACACACTACTGAACTTATAGGGCTGACAGCTGGCCAAAGTTGCTGATAAGGGACTGACATCATCTGGACTGATAAGATGGGGCAGTGTAAAGTGTTGTGGGTGTGAATGGCATAAAACTGTTTCACCTATTAACAAACACACAACTCTTTCATTCTTGCACCCACAACTGTCTCACACACACACTTTTACATTTGCCAGGACTGAGAATAGAACTCCTACCTAACTAGTTATTTGTACTATCGAGTTATGCAGTTATCGCACGTGCCACAGAGCTTATGGGTTGGGGGATGAAGCCTGATGGAAGGCACTTCTAAGATGACTGATATCTGCAGGACTGCTAAAGTAGGGAAAGGGGAAGTGTACTGGGTTTGAATAGACCCAAAAGCTTTTAGTTGTGAACACACACACACACACACACACACACACACACACACACACACACACACACACACACACACACACACACACACACACACACACTTCTACATTTGATAGGACTGAGATAAGAATTCCTACCTAACCAGTTATTTGTACTATAGTGCTATGCAGTTATCACACGCACCACAGAGCTTATAGGGCTGTGCCTAACAAAAGTAACTTCTATGGTGACAGACATCTTCAGGACTGCTAAGGTGGGGCAATGGAAAGTGCACTGGGTGGGAAAGGTCTGTTAATTCCTAGATCCTACTGACATTTCTCTAAGTGTATGAGCATTCCCAGTGTATCCTTCTATAGTACATGTGGGATTCCATTCCAGGGATTGTTGTATTCCAGTCCGGTTTGTTTTGTGCTACAGCCATACCTCTCAACCTGTTGGTGCAGGATATCTGGAGATAGCCTAACAAAATGTGGGGACAATGGGCCATACAGTGATTGTGACAGTATCTCTCAGTAATATATGGGTTGCTAGGGTTACACGGCTTGTTTTAGCAGACATCTGTCATATATGCCATTTGACAAAGTCCTGTATTTTTTTCAGTACCTTATGACATACCTCCTCAGATCATCACAGTGATTTACTAGAGGAATACAGGATGGATGATGCACACACCAGGTTTATGGTCCAAATGCTATGCATTCTTGCACAATCCAGCCTGTTGAAAGGTGTGCCTACAAGCAATTGACTGCTGGTGCTGTGGAAATGGTCCAGCACCTTGGTGATACATTACAATGATGGAATCTCTGTGCAGTTATGTCCTGGCCTGGTCTGATTTCCAGTCCACAGTTGGGTAATATAAATCAGACAGGATCAGGGTGACAGGCAGACTCCAGATAGATTTGTACAGGATAAGATATGTGGGGTGTGTGTGTCCTGGGCAGATATGTTTGCCTATAGCTACCCATACTTTGCACTGGATTCTCCTCAATGATTAACTGCAATTGGACAGTCTTGTGTGTGTCAGACTGTTTGACCAGCCAGGAGGTGTGTGTTTGTCACACATATATGTATGGCCCACCTCATTTTGCTTGGATGGCCACATGTTGGGGTCAGGATGTTGCTTAGGATGAGGGATCAGGGAGGGGTGTGTTACCCCGCATGGCTGTGGCCCAGGGTTCTGGGGTGCAGACATGTCACCATCTTCCAGGGTTAGGTCTGCCTGCAGTGAGTGCATGCCCTTGTTTAAACTCCTAGCCCTGCCTGTCGATTGTACAGAATATCACAGTATGTCCACATCCATGACTCATATATCATGTTGGTTACCCAAACAAGTGTGCTTTTCCAGCAAAAGTGTTTTTCAAGTCACTCAGTGTTGAATTCAGATATTACTGACAGTTGACATTGCAGTTTCAGACTTTGTACCCATCAAACATTCCATGCCAATACAAATCATTCCATCAACTTCTTAACATTATTAGAGCAGTATTTCACAGGTGTCCTTCTCTTTGGACCTCCATCACCTCATTATTCATGGCTTTGTCCAGATTTCTGGCTCCCTGAGGCTGGTAGGTTTGCTCCTAGTTATCAGCATGGCCTTTCTTTGCAGTTTGTGGACTGTGTTATGTTGGTGTTATGGACCCCATGATACTCCCTAAAGGGCACTGTGGGTGAGGCATTGGCACTTGCCAGAGGCCTGTAGGCCAGGTTTGACAGATGCAGGCCATCTGTAGCAAGGTAGTGCATGCTGATGATCATATGTTCCCAGGCTGCCGGCAGGAGACACCCCTGTGATGGCACCAATAAGTTGACTGTGGGTGTTACTGACAATTGCTTTTTGTTACTATTGCGCCATGACAGCTGGATACTGCTTAAGGCTGGGAACATGTTATTGCATTTCTATGGAACTATGGGGGGGGGGTGATACAACTGTACATGATGATACACATCTGCTGATATTTGCTTAACATTTTGGTCCCATTTAGCATAGTGGTGTGCCCTATCTTTCAGACTACAGGCATAACAGTATCAGCCACAGGTCAGATTGTTTTGGCATAGACATTTGCAGTTTCAGACTTCTTACCTTTCAAAGCCATACTGCCACTGCCAGCCCTACTGTGATATCACTGTGTAAAAGTCTGTGGGTGGGAATTTCATGGATGTCACCATGTGGGGGCCTTTGCCAGGCATTTCTGTATGTTTTTCTACAGCTGATCTGCTGGGTGGAGTTGGTGGTGGGTATGGGACCCCCACTTTGACATCTATGCATGTGACCTATGACCCCCCCCCCATTTATTTGGCTCACCACATATACTGCAGTGGTATTTGTCAACTAGGGTGGTACTGTAAGGTGTGAGTAGGGCAGGACTGGGGTTACACTTCCTGCTGTCCCACAGAGCTGTCTGTTGTCTGCTGCTATCCCAGTTAGCCACCCCATTCCCTTACATGCTTGATCAATACCATAGATATGCTATCAGAAAATTCCACTCCATTAGTTTATTTTGTTACAGAGACTGGCTTACCTTGTGCCTGCAGCTGTTGTGAGGGTGGTGCTTGAGGGCTGACTATGTCAGATGCACCAGCCACAAAAAATCACCACAAACTGAAAAAACAAAAAGGCAGCTTGATGGAGAAAATGCAGGTTTAATATTTAAATTATTCTTAAAAACAGCAGTACAGGATTTCATCCCGCCAACAAATACCGAAACCTCATCAGATACATTAAAAAAAAACTAAACACACCTTTAAAATAAGATAAAATCCAATCACTAAATCAAATACAATACACACCCCTTTTCAACAGCCAATCCATGATCAGCCTCATGACACCCAGCACACAGTCTTTATTCTTAAAAGTATTCTATCTTATTTAAAGCTGTGTTTAGTTTTTTTGAATGTATCTGATGAAGTTCCAGTATTTGTTGGTGGGGCAAAATCCTGTACTGCTGTTTTTTAAGGATAATTTAAATATTAAACCTGCATTTTCTCCATTAAGCTGCCTTTTTGTTTTTTTTTATGTTGGCTGCATGCAATACACTGCTATACATGGTCAGGTATAGGTGGTGTGATGTTTGGCATCCATTTTACTGTGTGTGTGAGTCAGAGAGAGAGTTATCAGTCCCTGGGGCCCTACAGTGTCAGTGTATGTGGTATGCATTGCCTCTTTGCCAAGGCCAGGGCATACTGGGCACACCTCTGTCTGCCTACAGGAGAAGGCTCAGGATGTTCCTCCTCCGAGTCACTCTGTGCATGTGGAGGCCTTGCCAATGGTGGGGGGCTGTGTGGCCCTTCCCCATTTTGTTCCAGCTACAGCTCTTTCCACAGGATCATATTGTGTAGCATGGCACATACTATGAACATGTGTGCACATGTGGCTGGAGAATACTGCAAGGCTCCACCGGATATGTCAAGGCAGCAGAACCATGACTTCAGCATCCCTAATGCATGCTCTATAATGATCCTGGTCTGTGCCTCATTATGGCATTCTTGTGTGGGTGTGTGTGCATTTCTGATGGGTGTCATCAGCCACGGCTCCAGTGCGTAGCCAGCATCCCCCACCAGCTAGCCATCCGGGATGCCCCCACGGGCAAACGCCTGGTACAGCTGTGATGAATGCCAGATGTGGGAGTCATAATAGCTTCTGGGGCTGCCAGCACATGTGTTCATGATAATGCCCTGGGCATCATACATGACCTGGCAGGTGATGGAGGGGAAGCTCTTGCGGTTTATGTAGACCCTACCCCATTCACCAGGTGGTGCTTTGATGTGGATGTGCATGCAGTCTATGGCACCCAGTACCTATGGATAGTCTGCTACACAGTGGAAGAGATGCATATTGCTGGTCCTCTCCTCATGCATGCTAGGGAAGTGAATGCGCTCAGTGGCATGTGGTTGCATGCCATCCAGGAACTGGTGGAGTATCCTGAACGCAGATAACTGTGAGACCCCCATGATATCCCCAGTTGGTCTTTGAAAACTACCTGTAGCTAGTAATCTTAAGGCTACACATGCCTTGGTATCCACCGGGATAGGTTCCCCTCTGTTGGTTCTGGCTCTGAGGTGAGGCTGGCACAGCTCAACAACTTGCTGAAGTATGTCCCTGTCCATCCTGTATCGCTCTACTATCTCCAGATCATATAGCCCCTGATAGGTTACCATGGGTCTGAACACTCTTCTCCTCCTCCTCAGTCTGAGTTAGTTGTCAGCATTTTCCTCCATACCACCCTCAATCTCTAGCACATGCTGATAGATCAGAGCAACAGCAGCCCCTAACATGCTTTGTTAGATTTGTCAGTTTAAAATTCCCCCAAATTTGTGCACCAGTGGTGTAGAGTTTGTGGGGAAAAAACAGACTGAAAGGTGTTTGCATAGTTTCTTGTATTGTGCTGGGCTGCTGCCTGTGTAATTGGCTGATTCTGATACATTCCACCTGTCTGCTATGCTTGTTCTCCTTGATTGCCTTCCTTCTGCAGTTTCCCTTCCCATTTCCTCCCCGTTTAAGCCCTGATTCGCACCATGCATTCCCGGTGCTCAAATGTCAACAGTTCTGTTATCCTCTGTGTTTTTTATTTATTTATTTTTTTTTTTTGGTGTTTTGTGCACACCCATTTAGCTAAAGTAAATAGTTTTCAGCAAAACTGGCCATTCCTTGATGAAAACATGCTCTGCATTTCACGGAATAGGGAAATGCAGCCTCAGACAAACTCCCTGCCTTAGCTGTGCTTATCTAAGGGAAAACACATGCCACTGAGCTCCAATGTGCTTACAGCAATCATGACACACCCCCTTTTTTATGTTAGCTGCTCCTCCTGTCTATACCATGGTACTGGAGCACCTACATAGTTAGGTGCAGTCTGACACTTAGGAGAAATTTGTGATTCAGTATAAATCCCCTCATTTGCATACCCCACTGCCTTACTCCTGAGTTACCACACTTACATTGAGCCTTTCCCCTTAGCAACTACTATTCCCTGGTATTGCTTTCATTCTGCATGCCATTGACTATTATGGCAAAATGCAGATTTCTCTCAATCTTGATTTTTTTCCCCTTTTTTTTTTTGTATTTTTAGCACAATCCCGTTTGTGCGCTGCTGCCCTATGCTTAAATGGTCGAGATCGGCCAAAAAAAAAAACTTTTATTTAAAAAAAATAAATAAACTATTTTTCATGCCAATGGCCATATATTTCACCATTGGCATGCCTGATTAAGGGACTACGTGCTTTTGTTGAGGCTCTCATGCCTCCATTTCCTATTTTATAGAAATGTATTCGGCCAGTAGCCGAATACATTTCTGCACCCTACACTGTTCCTGTACGGAGATCTGCCTACTTCCTGAATTGCTAATTCAGCTCATTTGCATGGTTTTCACCAGCAAATGAGCTGATTAGCATACTGCAGGGCTTTCCATGCAGGAACATTGTAGGGAAGTTCGTACACATCAAAACGGCATGTTCCTGGATCGCTCTGCAGCCATATTCCGTGCAGGAGCGCCTACACTGCTCCTGCACAGAAATTTCAGCTTCATGAATCCCAGGGAGTATTTATAATTCAAGCAGAAATAGTGGTAGAAGAAATTATTTCCTGCTTAAGGATTGATAATAAGGAAAGTGAAACAAGATGATGGAAAAGAAAGATATGCTGATTAACCATTGTAAATGAGCCACGTATACTTGTAATTCTGTTTTATGTAAAGCAGTTTTCTTCTAGAATAGCTCATATTCAGCAATTTCTTTAATTTTAGGAGGATAATGCTCCAATTGCAATCCTTGCAATCTTTGTAAATATTAGGCACATGTTAACCTCTGTAAATAAAATAACATTTTATATTGTAACCTCTGTTCTACATGCACACTTGCAGCCACTGAAATAGTGCTGACTTATCAACTGTCATTATGTTGTCATCTGACTACTACCAGTGGTCTTATCTCTATAATGTCCCCACTCCCCACTTTTGAATAATTGCACCTGTAGATTGCCTGTGTCATGGCTGAAAAGTGCATAAACCAGCCTATCTATATAATTAACAAATATAAATACATACTTATATAGGTAAATAAGAAATAAATAAATACAAGCATACATGTACACATAACTGCAGGGTACCGTGCCATAGTATTTTATCTGGTAGGAGATTAATGTAAAACTTAAGGCTAATATTTTGTAGTGTGGTAGTAGTAGTAGTAGTAGGCCTTCTTCATTGTACATCCTGCAGGTAGTATATTACTTGTGTACTATGTCATATTTGCCATTAGGTATGATCAACCCTGTAGTGCACCAGGCACATGAATCAGTTGTGTTCTTTGCATAAACAGGTGTATGTAAGACCAGTGCATTTGACTGTAGCATGCTCACCTATAATACACAGCTGTCACATTTTCAACTGTTAGATGGAGTACTGTGGACTAGAGTGCACTAGACCTTAATATGTCAAAGTGTTACCTTTGTCTATGACTGTTATATGTCTACCTGTGGCACACCACTATCACACTTCATGATTGCACAATTCTCACATGCAGTTTTGTATGCTATAGTATATCAGAACATAGCAAGTTGCAGTGTTACCTGTGCCTTTGACTGTGGTGAGCCCATCTGTGGCATATCACTGTCACATTGCACAAGTGGACAGCTGTCACATGCAGTAATACAATGTAAACAGCATCAGAACACAAGAAAAGTGTTCCTTGTGCATCTGACTGCGGCACAGCCATCTGTGACACACTACTGTTACACTGCATGAGTGTACAGATATAGTCAGTACTGCATGGTGCAGAACACTGAACATAACATACAGACATTATTCATACTGCACATCCAGCTCTGTGCTGCCTGTGAACTGTGTAAGGCACATCCAGTTACATGTGTAGGAATTACTTTGATGTATATGTAGTCATGTAATGGACATAATTTCTGTTACAATATCAAAATTTGCATGCCTGTATGCTGTTGTGTTTATTTCCCTGCTATCATGTGCCTTGTTATATGGTCACTGTTGCTGGTTGTACAACTACCACTCCCTTAGTTCCGGTGTAGAACTTCACGTAAAATTAACCTGTTCCATGATGTTTTTCTTTAATTGCTTTGTCCTATGCCTCTTCCTGTCTGAACTCTAACGATGTTGTCTCCCACTGCCAACTACTGGATGCAGTATCATATTTCTCTATTTGTACAATGTATGTATGTATGTCTCTATGCTTGTCACTGTTAATGGATGCTGTATTTATGGCACTTTATGTAGAGGACTCCAGTCAGGCAGATGCCATTTTCATTGTAGATAGCTGCAGCGTGAGTCACGCATTGACATTTTTCCTCTGTGCTTATGTGTTTCACACTGTGATGATGATACAGGACAGAGGCATGAGGAAGTACATCTGTATGTGGCAATTTTTATGTGCAGGAGAGAGCAGAGTTAGTGATATGGTCAGTGCACCTTGTATTGGGGGATCCAATTCATGTTAGGCAGTAGGACCTGAGAACTGAGCACCTTATTCAGCACACAACAGGTTGGTGGCCTGGAGGTGCCCATCCACTAAAATGGGGGCAGTATGGCAATCTACCACATGCTTTCTGAGTGTTACAGAGGGCAGTGATCAACCAGGTGTGGCTAATATAACTCTCAGGCAACTGTTGCATGCAGTATTTTGCACTCCTTAGGATGCAGCTGACATACAAATGGTTATGATATGAAAGCAAAGTTTGTGAGAAGGTTGAAGCATTTTTTTCATGAATTGTTCAAGACCTACAAATAAGCATATACTACAGCCCACCTTACCTACAGAAGGCACTTGTCCCTCTCATAATGGCCTTGTCTGCTTTGGTTCTTCAAGCATATGATAACTATATATCCACCATCTTATAGAGGACAGCTATTCACCTCAAAGGCCACTTCAGCCTCCTCCCATGGTTGGTCCACGATCACCTCAACATCTAACTCATCTTCCAACTCTAGAACACAACAGAACAATAGTCAGTGTCACAAGTTTCAGTCTCATCCCACTGTGTAGACAGAGCAAACAAACAGGGAATAAGAGGAAGTGGCATCCAATCTCTACTCAGTGGTAGAATCCCAGCCCATAATTCAGACAGTAAGCATCTATGAAATGGGTCAGATTACATGACTATAACTGTACTCTTTATGGCTTTCATATTGCCTTGTTATTTTTATTTTATTATGTTACATCAGTTTGTGGTGTATTTATTGCATTTTTATAGACTAGTAAGTGAAAAGGGTAGTTTTATACTTGTGTGGCTGTTTTGGTAGGTTTGCATATATGTTTTGTACAGAAGACATACTTGTATCTTGGTTATACATAGGTGATCTCTGCTGTTTTGTGTTGCACATCACAGCCAGGTCTGTATATGTTGTCATGCAAAGTCTTCAACCTTGTAGGTGAGGCTTTTATGCAACCTTTTGTTCACTGTGTCCTGTACTATTTAACTCATATTTCATGACAGTGACATGTTGACGTGTAAAGTAGCATAGGCACCTGAAGATAATGTCACAAGCTCTGTCACAATTTGGGAAAGCACAAGTTTGACACTGTTGGCTGACAGTCGCACTGCATGGCTGCACACACATATAGTCCATACATCTCATCATTCTGTAGTTGGGGTTCCATCCAAAATGCTGTGATGGTGTTACCGCCATTACTAGGAGTACTCTCAACACCTCCTTTTGGTGTCCTTCTTTGGTCTACACATTACCATTTTTCCTATACTGGACAATTTCATGCATGATAGTTGACCCCCAGTGTCACATCTGTGTGAATCTTACACTATATTGTGCTGTACCGAGTAAGTAAATGCACTGACCTCTCCTTGCTATTCAGTATCAACTTTTGCTGAACTGCAGTAGGGTGCACAGACAGCTACTTCTGTGATTTATGAACATGTTCACAGTAGTACACAGTGTGTCCACACCTGTGCACTGTCTCAGATTTAGCACACACCGTGGATTAGCTTGTTCCTGAGCATCAGGTCTGGTGCACATTACCCTGTGCATCCTTGTACTCAGTTCACACTTAGTTGCATTCACATATCACCATGCACACTACCCTTTCACCATTTCTTATTCCCAGAACTGTGGACAAGCATATTGCTACAATTGCGCAGACTACTACTTATGAATCTGGCTGTCCAGAAAACTGAATACCTACCTTCTTCCTTAGACTAATCTGTGCTACTCTACACTTTTTGTTGTGTTTAACTTACTGCATGTCTTGCATGGAAGTAAACATATCCAGAGTGGGGTATATCACATGGCACTCCGTAAAGAGTACAAGTGAAAGGAGAACACAAACTGTGTGAATATAATTCCCAACAGCAGTGTGGACACAACATAGATAGGCTATGTTACAGGGAAGCTGACTTTGTGTATGATGTTATTCATTTAGGCAAATTTGTTAAGTGGTACCTTGAGTATGCTTGAGCCTACACCATAGGTGTCAACCTGCACCACATGATGATACACATATATGGTTGTACTAGTTACTTCCTTGACAACACAGCACAGCAAGGTTCCCAAGCCAGTGGAGGCACAAATCCAGTAACCAAGATACTGAAATGCCAGAAAAATACAATGCCCTCACAACCCTAGCTCTCTGACAGTGGAGAAGGAAAAAAAAACACTGATGGTCCCAAAAGTGTAGGGCCAATACAAAGGTGCAGTAATAGTAGACATACAGACAGTACATGAGTAGACATACAGACAGTACATGTCTGTCCAACAGTATAACCTACAGTAACAGTTGTGCCATTAACTGTAGATGATGGCCTAATGAAGTGCATTGATATTTCTTTCTAATGAAGCAAATTCACATGTGTTTTAGAATCAAGAAGTCATGTGACAACTAACCGTGTGCAGCTGTAACAACCACATGAAAATTTCAGTTTTGTTCCCCTAACCTAAACCAAGAAGTTAAAAATAAAAAACAATAATTAAGCACATTTAACATTTTATAAAATATACAAAAAATGAATAATAAGTTTTTATAATGTGCCTTAACCAACTGTTTTACACTAATTATAAACTAGAAAATAAATTCACAGAGTTTGCAGATCTAAATTACTGTATAGTGTGCTGTTCTGAAAAAAATACCAGAATATTAATTGCAAACCAACAACTTTAAACAGTTTTAAATACAAAAAAATGAAAAAAATGACACTTTATTTGTTAATTTATTATATGTTGACTGGGTTAGTAACTAAGTCAGTGCCCTGACAAGGTACTCATACTGAGCAGCGGAAATTTGTCTAGGGCACCAGGGAACATCCCAACTATATTTCTCGAGAAGTACAATGGAATCTTTTACATCCACGTTGACTACCACCATCTGAAGCTGATGGGACCTATGTCTAATATCTTGTCTGAGGGATGGCACACTCAAGACTGCAGCACCTCCCTTATGCTGACTTTAAGTGTCAGTATTAGAAAAACTTATTCAAGTAACTGATGTAGGAATAGAACCCAAAGAAAAGTGTGCTAGCTTTTGAGCCATTGATACTTGTGTATGCTCAAGCTCCTAGTATAGCTCTTTTTGTATTGCCTATTACAGTTTGATATTGTTTTAGGTGTTTGAAGTTGTTTTTCCATTGTCTGAACTATTTTACACCATTCTGGTAATTTTCAGCTAATATTGCCTTGTCTGATATTGCTGGTTGCATTTTAGCCATTCTGAGTTGTTCTGTTTTTTTTTAATACTGTTTTGTTTTAATTAAATCACTGCATTGACTCAATCTGCTTGGCCATCAAACATAGCTCTCAACCTCTTAGCACAAATAGTCTGGATAAAGCCAAGACTAAGGAGGGGACAAAGCCTCAAAAACAGGGACAATTTTAAATATTGCTCTTATCAACTTAAAAGTTGCTAGAACAAAAGGTCTTGTGTTACCACACAATTTCTGAAGGATATGAAGTCTAAAGCTCAAATCTCTGTCATTCTTTAGTGAATTCAGCCTTCACTGATATGCCACAAAAATCCAGAAAACCACACATATTATGAGGAACAGACAAAATATATGAAAACTCTGGACATTCTGCAAAAATCTGGACAGTAGTGAGGTATGCCATGGAAGTAGCAATCACAGAATTAGATGTAAATCATCTAAGTGAGAATTAGGCTGATTGATGCAGGCATTTACAGCACTTGAGCTTCTGATTACTCCTGGTTTTACCTGGTTCTTTTGTTTTCTTCTGTTGGATTTACTACATGATACTGCACTAAAGCAACACTGTGGTAGCAGTATTTCCATTGTGGGTAGTATGAACATGCATAGTTCTCTTTTCTTGTACTACAGGAATGATATCATCTGTTAACATCAGTAAGTGTGTTAATTATTTCTGCTTTATTTAAACTGCTTGTACTGTGTGAGCATCCTCTAGCTACCATGGTCTGCACAACCTGAATACCAGTTGTACTGTGCACTGCAGGCTTACACTGAAAATATAACTAGCCCAACAAAGTTCCACAGCTGTACGTTTTAGCACCAGCCTGTCATTAGATCCTCATTTACTTTAAATCTAGCAGCACTGGTCATTCATGGAGAAGCAACTTACAATTCCCTCCTCATTTGCCAGCTTTATGTCCTTTGGAATCCTGAGGTAGTGCATAGCTGCCTAATGCTGACTGATAACAAACTCCTATGAAATCCAAAGGAGTCTGTAAGTGAGATGTGAAAATACTTAACTAGTGACATCCCTCTGTCAGCCAGCTACATGCAGTGAGCTCAACACTGTCTTACCCCTATCTGCATCTATGCAACATCCAGAGAGTACAAACTTTAAGCTGTATTGTGCTGCTGTCATTATAAAAATATTATACAAATATTTACCAAAGCCTCCTAGGACTCTGAATACTATACATCAGCCTAAAGTCTCAAATTTATGCAACACAGCATCAAGAGGTCATACCAACATATAGCTTTCCCTGACACTATACAAAATATAGACAGTAAAAGAGGTAATCTAACTAGCATGCAGAGGCCCTGAAGTCCAAAAGACCAAGCTAGTTCAGCTGGCAACATCCTGTTTCTAGGTGACTCCATGATTAGGTACACATACTCTATACTCACCAAGATGATCAAAGACAGGTTAACATTTATTTGCATCTCTGATGCCAGCATACATAACATCACTGGAGACCTCAAGTCCTGTCATGCTGACTACACATACAAATTGATCATTGTGCACATGGGAGTGGATGACTTCAAACACACCTCCCTGGATCATATAGGTTCATAGGTAAGTACTAGTTAGCTGCCCTTGCAGGACATTTTAAACTAAGTTAGTTTCCCTTTTTGTGCATGAAACTACTTCATTTGGAAACATCCTGGTTCTATGTCCTCCACAGAAGACACGTATCTTTCATTTCTTTTAACTAACCCTCCCATTGCATCATAGCTACATCATTTTCATCAACTTTTATCCCTAACAAAGATACTTAATTCATTGAAAAATACACACACACAATTTTTACCACATCACCCAAACCCTTACTTTTATTTTTATTCAAGGTCCTTCCCATTTCCTTTATTCAAAGTCATTCTCATTTCCTTTAAACATCCATTCAGACAAACCAACACTTCCCTCATCCATATTTTATTCTTAACAACTACAATTATACCATCAGTGTACTCCACAACTACTAGAATTGCCACATCCTTTTGCATAACATATCTAGCATCTTTCATTTTATAAGTTACTTCACTCAGCATTGCATTCATTACCAGTGCAAACAATGCTCCACTCATGGGACATCCTTGTCTTATACCACCCTTCATGCATATTTCTTTACTCAGCCACCCATTCATTAACACTCTTACTCTATTATTTTGATATACTGACATACATACTCTGCCAATTCTGTTACCCATTCCATACTTCTCCATAACATCCCACAAAGCATCATGTCCTAAGGTTTCAAATGCCTTGCTAATATCACCTGCCATATGTTTCACATCCTCCCTTTTACTTATAATATCATCCACAATCCCTTTTATTTATAATATCATCTACAGTTTCTCTAACAAATAATTCTTGACATCCCTTCCCTTTTATACTATATATACTTTCTTCCATAAAATCCTTTTTCCTTCCTTCTATCCTCCTCTGTATTATTCTTATAAACATGTTATAATCTTTCTTATTCAGTGTGATGGGTCTCAACATTTTTTATTTAATTCTGCTCATCTTTCTTCCATATAACTTTTAATATCCCACTCCACAACTTTTTATATACAAACACTTCCTTCAACCATTCATTCTGTACATTTACAAAATACTCTCTTTGCCAGTCCATAGGTTCATAGGTTGGTACTAGGCTATCAGCCCTAGGGCCTATACAAGCCTAGCCGTAACAGTTCCCTGGATAATTCTTCCCACAATATTTACTTCCCTGGACCCCTATCTAGCAGGGCGACTGATGTGATCCCCGGGGTGAATTTCCTATCTCCCATCCAATCATCAAAGTTCCTTTTGAAGAGGGCCAAGGAGGCGCTCTGCTTGACATGTATGGGCAGTCTATTCCAGAGTATGGGGAGGCTCTGGGTCAGGAACCTAATTCATTTCTTGTACATTCCATACCCTATACCATTTGGGCCTGATACTGAATCAACATTTACATTCCCAAGAACTTCATCCAATTCACTAATAGTAATTACTTTTCAAAATTCTTCCTTGGCTCATTTTGGAAATGTTTACTCTTGAACGTATTTTCCACATGCTGTACTACATTACTCATAATTTGCTGCTATGTTCTTTTTATCTTTCCTTTTACATTTTTCATTACCTTCATTATATTAATATGTCCTTTACAGTTTTTCACCTCCTGCCTTCTCCCCTGTAAATAATATGTCTACCTACCCAGCAATGCCTTCATTTTTCTCAGTTTATTTTATACATTCCTTTTCCATATTATAACTCTCTTGTATTATTCTGTAAATTCTCTGTTACATTTTTATACATTTCCCCATAGCTCATTTTCTCTTCCTTCCTTTCTTGCATCATTCTGCCACATTCAAACCAGTTTTTGTAAAGTCCTTCATGGTTATATAATCCTTCCATAACTGCAATACTTCCCACTCTCCAATTTCATCACACATTTTAATGTACTCCCTTGCTTCCACCACCTCCATCCATATTGCCAAATGGTTTGAAAAACCCATCACAACTGTATCACCACCTGCTACACCCCAGACGTCTGATAATACTACATAATCAGTTTCATAACCAAGTGCAGCCTATCTATAAGTCCATTGACTTTTCCACACTGGCTTTTCCATTGGCTGTTCCACACAGCTAATTTATCACATTTTATCACTTCCTGTATTTTTTACATTTTCCCTTTCTTTTTACATTTCCCCTCAAATCACAATTAAAGTCAATTGCAATTATAGGGCAGGATTCACGAAGCCTCTGTGTAAGAGTTATAACTCTTACACGGAGGCTGCAGTTAAATGGAGTGATGTCAGCATGCTTTGCATATTCATGAGAGCATGCTGAATCACACCTAAGGCTAACACGGTCCATGTAAGACAGTAGGGGTGTGTCCATAGGCTGAGCCCTGTAA